>NC_134485.1:56193115-56493115 GCF_040206685.1 Ascaphus truei
TGCAAGAATTGAGTTTATAGACAAAACATAAATGTCTTTAAAGGCTAATACCAAAACATCACTTAAAGTGGCCACACTCAGCTTCCATTTGTTTGGAAAAAATACATTTATCACCTGTTAATGAAAGCTACATCTAAGCGTAATTAAAAGTGTAGACTAACTTACGTACATCTAATGGAGTTGCAGTTACTGCAATGGAAAGCACCCAGCCATGCAATACCTTTACATCACTTGTTCATTCAGTAGTTCAAGTTGTGTTTAATAGGATTTTACATTTAGACCCACAAACCTTAATACACTACGAACAGCACAATGGCAAATACAGTCTAAGAAACAAAACATACACTGATATCGTGAGCAATCATTCTAATTATGTTTTTTGGGGGGAATAAAGCAACAAAGTGAAGTGATTTTGATAAATATCCAATAAACATTTTCAGAAAACATGAGAATTTACAGGTACATTAACACTAAACTAATAATCTGACTTCATTTCCAAGAACTTTATGATTCGCTAGCAACATATCTCTATATTTCTAGAATTTTTTGGACGAAATGTTCAAACTTTTTTTAAACTAAAATACAAAAAACTAATTTGAGTAAGTTGGCACATATCCACCCAGGACAGAAACAAAAATAAAAAATAAGATCTAATTGTATTAGAAAAATTGTTTGAAATAAAAAAAAAAACACTCTAAATGAATACATTTTACATTACTCAATATGCAAAACAAATCCAGACGATACGAAGCTAACAATATTCTTATGTGGTGAACAAGGGGCAAAGTGCACAGGATAATAATATACTTACACGGCCATGTGTAAGCAGAAATGGTAATGGGTATCTTTGGTAGAAAAATTCTAGCCCTTCCAAGCGCTGGTACGAGAAACAGTAAATCAATAGAGTATAGCAATATATATATATACTCACACGGCCCAGTGTGAGTAATTTTGAAGGGTAGGTATCTTTGGGGTTAACTTAACCCATCCAAAAGTATTGACCAGACATGGGAGACTGCCCTCGAACGAGACTTCAACAGGGCAGTCTCCCTGTTGCTCGTACCAGCGCTTGGAAGGGCTAGAATTTTTCTACCAAAGATACCCATTACCATTTCTGCTTACACATGGACGTGTAAGTATATTACTATCCTGTGCACTTTGCCCCTTGTTCACCACATAAGAATATTGTTAGCTTCGTATCGTCTGGATTTGTATTGCATAATCCCATGCTCCCCCTTTTTTGTTTGTTTCTGTATCTGTGTAAGGGCTCTGGATTATCCCTGTATTGGGGTTGAAGCAGAAGGGATTTAAAGGCTGTCTCTAGGCACCTGAAAGAGAGCCACTGTTGATTTTACTGCTGTATTGTAAGCACCTTTTGATCTTATACTCAAGGTAAGCGCCTGGTTGTTTTCTCCTGTATTGCTACATTACTCAATTCAATTATTCTTGTAATTCCATTTGATTTATCCCATGGCTAGAGATTGACAGATGAAACTGTAAACAGTTGATAAATTACAAAACAGGCGTGTGTCGAAACTGGTCAGGAGGGTGTGCTAACCTTTTGAAGATGCTTTAATAAGCTTATTTAGCTCAATATGGCTAGCAGTTGTGAATTCTTACTACCCATTATTCAAAATATATACTCTCTGCACAAGAGAGAAGCACTGTTGCTTCCACCAAAGCTAAATCTGGGAAGGTGCTGCTGTCTACACGTAAAATCGGCTTTTCTGCTTTTATAGCCTGGCCCGATTTTGGTGTACTAGCTTTTTTTCTGGATGGTGTTGGAGATGGAGAGAAAGGGAAATCAACATGTGGTTAGTTACAGTGAATGAAACCGAGGACTAAAAAATGAAATTTTTTAATACATATAATTTTTTAATGCAGTATTTTATTTTTAAGGAGGATGCAAATGTTTTGTCATTCTTTAATCCTTGTTTTCATTGTTTTTTGCAGATTCGGCAGGTTGATCAATGTCAACAACTTGTTCGTGTTGGAAACACATTCAGCAATAATAATGGATAATTAAGGTAATGTATGTGTTCCATTCAATTGGCAATATCTGTACCGCGCAAGCGCAAAAAATTCAATTAAACGCATACGCGTTCCATACAGTTCCCGTAGAACTCGCATGTGCACTAACACAGCAGCACAGTGTAGTTAATGCATCTATTTCTTCTCGATTAATTCATAGGTAAACTGTACAAGAGACAGCCAGAAGAAGATGTGCATGGAAGAAGATTGTATTATTTCCCAAAGTCTTTGTTATTTATTTCTAAGCTCTAACTTACTTTAATAAAAATGCCATACTTTAATAAGACTTTTTATTCATCTGATTTTTTTCCGCAGTGAAAACAGTGTACAGTATGGGAACAAGGGGTTGGTTACATTGCATTTAGATTAAAGACAGACTATCACACTAGCACCCCCTATCGTTGCTGCAGAGTACTTCAGGGATGTACTCTTCAGTTGGTATGTGCGGTCACGAACACAGTAAGTCCGGGAACATCTGTACTAAAAGGATAATTTAGAAGACTAGTATAAATAAGGGCGAAAGAGAAAGAGGAAATTTTGTATTTATAATTTCGTTCTGTAATGGACATTTAAATGGCTGATCACAAGTTTGACTTTGATTGTGTCTGCTATCATTGGGTGTGTACTTATATACTAATAGAATTCATGAAGGAAGACAAAAGAGTGATATATTTGTAATTACTGTAGAATTCTTTTCTGTTGGTAGTGGTACTAATATAACTATATTTTCATTGGTGTTTCTTGCTGAATTTGAATTTATGGCCAAGAATGACTGCAAGTTAAATGCTATATATTGGCTGATCTAAAACTGTATCACAAGCTACCGTAATACGTTAATGAGGTAATAAACGTTTTAACACTGCAGTATGCATCTTAGATGAGATACATTGCTAGTATGCTCAGTGATAATAACTGTGCCATCTTTTACTGTTCGCATATTCTTCATTAATAAATTATTTTACATACTGCAGTGATTATTTACCTTGCTGATTAAAGAATATGTTTCTTTGTATAATGCTCTGGCAATATGTACAGTAGTTAAACGTGATATTACAGCATGTAGAATTTTTTCACTGCATATGCCGTGGATTCCCTCTGGTAGTAAAATGGAGTAAACAGGCATAGCATCCTTATTGCTCTTGCTAACTTCCTGTGTGTGGAATCAAACCAGTTTTCTGTTTGTAATGATTGATGCCGGGATCCCTATCTGGTACTTGTGGTCATAATAGATCCCAATTATAATATCATAATTCAGAATTGGAAAAAGTGTCACCATGTAACACTTTATTGCAGCAACACAGAAGTATGCTGGTATAGATAAAGTACTTTGTGCAATCAAAAAATGTTCGCAGAACAAAATTAGCCTAATTAAACACAGAGACCCACTTTAAAACAGGAATAGGACTGTAGGAGATGAATGCAGAGGTATAACCACGGAGACATGTATTCAGACCGTAGCTTCAAACAATAGAGCTTTAAAGCAGCATAAAAAGAAACAAATAAAACAGGCCTATCCCATTGTAAGGGCTAACTCACACCTCCCAGTCCCAATCTGTAGATCTGGGAGGCAAGGCCTCTTGTCAACCTCTGACCCCAAAGTCCAGAAAGGTACCTGGTATCAGGGTGCTCTTTCGTGCACTCACGAGTCTACGTTGGTGTTGCAGGGGTCATTACCCTTACAGGTTCCAGGGTCCACTGCATTCTGGAATAGAGGGTCTGGTTCCCTGGGATCTCTCTGACAGCACCAACCTCCTTAGTGCTAGACAGATCCCCTGCAGTTTAAGCAAGAAGATTATGACTGATGAGCAAGGTGGAGACGGGCTAATTGTCTGTAGCTGCAATTAACCAGCTCCCTGCAGGACTCATCAGCCAGGTACATGCTTTCTAATTGGAGCCTTTTTTAGACAAAGGGTTAAGACATCTTCTGGCACCAGATCACACCTCCTGGAAAACTCAAGTAGAAACAATCTTGAAAGGGTGGAGCCCCTTCAAATTCCCCTGTGCTGCAGAGATTCACTCCAGGAGTATAATAAAGTCCATGTAAATCAGCAACATGATATCAGACCATAAGGGGTTAATGTTCGTGATGGAAAGCAGCTGAGTCTGCTGACTCTGCCCTAGTGTGGCAGCAGCCTGGCGGCACACAGAAGGTTGACCAAGCTGGTTTTGCAACCTGCTGTGGACCCCTCATATGTATAAATTGCGCAGTGAAGGTGGCTGATCCCCTGGGGTGCTTTAAGATAAGAAATCAACTTACTTAGTTCTTTGTCTGGTCAATTCAAGTTGGCATGCTCCAGGCTATTATTGGAATGAAATAACAAAGCATCCTCTCCGTGAAGAAAGTGATCAGCTTTCACTTTCTTCACGGAGAGGATGCTTTGTTATGGAAAACTCAAGTGAATGGGTCATAAGGTGCTGTGTCGTATGGTAGAGCAGCGGTGCGCAAACTGGGGGGCGCGCCCCCCCTCGGGGGGCAAAAGATTTTGCTTGGGGGCGCGGGCAGTTGCAGAGGCTCTGCGCTCTTCCCCATGGCATTTAAATTAAATGCCGGTGAATCGCGTGAGGCCTGTGCAACTGTTTACTTACCCAGATTCAGGCTCTCTGTGACGCGTCGCCATGGCAGCACGTGTGAAATGAGGCCGCGGGTCACATGACGTAACGTCACATGACCCTGCAGCGTCATTTGACACACTCTAAGGTAGGGAGTGGGGGGGCGCGTGTATCGCAGCAGGGAAGAGAGGGGGCGCAGCAGAAAAGTTTGCGCTCACCTGTGGTAGAGCATTGTGGGTAACATGTCTGCGGCCCTTTTGTTGCCATTTACAAGGTAAAGACAGCTACAGCTGTAGATTGTTATTGACAGCTATGGGTAACAGAACAATTAGCTGTTTATCTTTTAATAGCAAGTAATCACCCACATTGAGTTAAAATGGAATTGTTATTTTATGAGGATTATCGCTAGCTTTTGTATACTTTATTAAAGGTTTTACTTAATTAGTGTGTGTTTTGTAGAATTTTTGGAGTACAGTATGTGTGCTTTCTGGTTTTGCTGAGCTTATATTTCTCTTCACAGTATTTACTGCGTTATTCTCTTTTTAATGCCAATAGTGGACAGATAGGTCGTACTTCATGTATTTTAAGAACAGTTCTTCGAATTCTCTGGAGTGAAGCTGCAAATTGAATTTTAAACAAGCTTTCTGAAAGCTCATAGTCTGTTTCAGGGCTCAATTTGTTGTCTGTAAATATATTGGTGAAACAGTCGACATAAAAAAAATAACAAGTATATATTTCCCTGCTTCAGCACAGCTCCACGAATTAATCATTTTGTTAATAATGTAATTGTTGTATTTTTTTCATGAGTTTTTTGCCTTTGCTTTTCTGGTTTAAGGGCATGATCAATATCTCTAATTTCAGATGGTTATTTTTCTTTAAATATTTGACATTCTATTTTCCAAACTTCTGTATTTGCTACAGTGACTGTCATTATCTCAAATGGAAGTCTAAGACTGAGCTTATAGTGCAGGCTACATTGACGGTGATGCGAACGGTGGCATCACCCGTCGCAGTCGCAAAAGTTGTAATTGAGTTTTTGCGATGTCGCTGGCTGCAAGGGGCGGTGACATCAGGCAGAAGCGATGTGATTGGCTTATTGCAGTCACGTGGTGAGGCCATCACGGTTAATATCAAAATCTAATGCTTTCAGCGATTTTGGTCGCTGTGTTGTGCCGTCACAATCGCGCCCAATATAGGCTCACATGACAGATTACATCTATTTGCTTTGGCGCCTCGCGCCATCACCGGCACTAATACGTTTCTACCAATTAAACAGCTTGTTGACTAGCAACTGGATCCATAAAGCATAACATGCCATAATCCAGTGCTATCTTTCTTAAAATATTTTTCATTGGTATTTTTCTTTTATAATGACTCTGTTTAGATGTTAAAGAGCTGTACACAGTGCCATTTAGCTTATAGGTTTGGAACCCATTGGGTTTATAATATCTTAAATTCATGATAGTTCCATAACTATTGTTTGTTTTATCAAGTATACTCAATTAATCTAATTAATATGTATGTATGCTATTAATGCTGTACATGTTTTATACTGTACCTATCTATATATTTATTTATTTTTATGTCGGAGTCCCAGCTGGAAGGACACCATCTTAGGCTAAAAAGAAGTCCAGACCAGAATTTAGGTATGCAGGCCAGATTTCAATGCAGCTCAAATATCCAAAGCAGAGGCTGTAATCAAACACCTTTAAGAAACTAGAGGGAGCAGAGTGTCTCTAACGCTGGTGTGGGGGATGCGGTGTTCCCTGCAGCTTTCAAGATCGGATAGGACCTCTTGGAGGAATCCCCGTGCTTTGAGAAGCATCTTCTGTGCAGATACTGCGGGAGTAAAAAGGGAGACTGTGTGTCGGGTTTCCAGGAAGTGGATAAGTACAGCCTGGTAGGGAAATTAGTTCTTTCTTGATAAGGCAGACCAGCAGTATAAATTTAGTCAGTGTTTCAAGAGAAAGCCAAGTTTTCATCTTATTATTTTTGTCTCTTAAGGGGCCAGGTGCCAATTTTTTGCCTGGTGTGTGTGTGTACTATATTATAAATGTTTTCACTAACTTTTGTGTGCGTGTGTCACTGGAAACAAGGCATTTACACATTTATACCAAGATCATAACACTGAGCAAAACGAGTTGATGAAATAAATTACATTTTATTCACTTAAAATAGTCAAACACACAGTGGAACACAACATACATAAGAAAGACACACTTACTGGGGGTTTGGGCTACAAAATAAGACTTTCCTACAGATGCAGCCACCAGTATTAGATCACTTGCCTTGGAAAATCTGGGGCAATCTCAGTGTAAATGCCTCAACATGCCTGTGAGATTCCTAATGACCCATCGAATTAACACAGAGGGGGGTCTCTGCAGTCCCATTCAAACTGAATGGGACTGCAAGGACCCCTGCTGTTTTAATCCGATGGGCCATTATGAATTTCACAGAAATATTGAGGCATTTACTGTGAGATGCCTTAGTTTTTACCCAGGCAAGTGATCGGATACTGGTGGCTGCATCTGTAGCTGAAATGAGCGAAAAAACAAAGTCTTTAGTTGACCGGGACTAAGCCCGAAATGTCCTGGAACTCAAATTGGCATGAAGTTTCTGACGCCACTGCTCTCTTTCTTCCAGAGGTGCTGAAGTCCCTTGACTGGGAGTTAGCTCCAAACGTCCAGGAGCTAAATTCAGCTTGCAATCCCAGCCGCGATGTTCAATTCTCAGAACTTGGCCGCAAAAAGTGGGACTTAGAAAATATTCTGCCTTGAAATTTCTGAAGCCAGCACGCTGCTATTTCTCTGAGAGCATCTTTTGGTACATTCAAATTTGCCGCTGATGTTCTGGCACTTAGAATCTGCTGTCCAGATTGGGTGAGGGATTCTTATTGTATTTCAGAGTTCATTCATGAAATACGGCAGCCAATCCGAGCATGTTAAATTTCCTACCATTCAATCAGAGTAATGCCAGTCTTCTGAAGCCAGGCAAGCAGATTGTCTGAATCGGCCAAGGGCATGCGCAAGCATGCCACCTCTGCCACTTGGTATTCAGAAGTCACCAGTTGGTTTAGGCTCCTCACAGTCTGGGAAGGCAAATGGTAGTCCCGAGAACTTCCATTCATCCCAGGACGTGGGTACTCAAGCCTAAACCTCCTGCCCAAATGCTCTTCACAACTCTGGCATCCTCTGTTGCTTTCATGTCCGATGTCTGAGTAGACACACTGGCACCAAGCTGGTAGCCCAGTGACTCACTCAGAACATACAGTAGGTCCAGAAAGACCCAGCTCATTATTCCGTGTACAAGCATATATGTACTTTAACCTTACGGTTTAATAAAATATACATTTTATACTTTCCTAAGTCTTATGGTTATGGGAATAGAATAAGAAGTTGCACTTTATTCCTTACTAGCCATATTCCCCACACACTATAACTAGACTTAGACTTTAAAACTCCTCACAACCTTATCTACAGTTGGAGCACCCCCAGAATTAACTGGGCATCCCCCTTAACCTAGGGAGCCCTTGACCGTTCCAGGGACACCTTACCCCACTCTGCCCCATTTATCTTTCTGATCTGTGCTGAAGCAGGGAATCCTAGCAGTGAGTCATGCAAGCATTTTCAAGGGGAGATTTTGTTGGAGCAATCTGCCTATATATATCTGGGATTCCGACCTGATTCCCGGGTACTTTTTGGGCTATCCAGCAACTCAGGACCCTGACTAGCTAGGCACATTCTGACAACACTTTCTCCGTAAAATCCCACTTTAAACTCATAGCCCAGCAATCCCTGCTTACTGGCACTCCTGGAAAGGTAAAAACACAAATTCTTTATTGTTGCATAATTATTCACAATGCATATACAATCACTGGGCTCAAAAGCTGACACTCCAAACCCCAAAACATGGATCAGAGGTAACCAAATGGGCTTAACCTGTATTAGTGAGCCTTGTTACCCCCTCAAAATCACAGCGTGTATATTATATATTTCTCTATCATCATTCCAATGCCAGTACACATAATGGGGTTTATGCCCCTCCTTCTTGTGTGGTAGGACCACCTTTGCCAAAGTGTTTAAAAGAGAAGGGGATCTCCCACCAGAGATCCCCAGTCATGTTTTCCTACCTGCGCATATAGACATTTCTCTCAAAATATTGGAAAAGGATATTGGACGAGGCACCAAGATGATCCATCACTCAACTCTGGCAACACCCTCTGATTAAGGTCAGGAAAATGCATCCACCTTGACCTGGTCACTCTGCTTCGGCGCATATACCGTCAACACTGAGGAAGTTTGATGCATCCTCCGGGGTCTGGTCCCTTGGCTTCAGCACGTAATACCAGTATCCCCTGATTGACTTCTAATGCTGCCTCCAGGGCCTGGTCCCTCCATTACGGTGTACATACCACCAAAATCCTCTGGCTGCAGTCTGAAGTAGCCTCTGCTGCAGCAAGAGTACCAGAAAAACCCTCTAATCGAGGTCTGCAAAAAAGGGTCGGGAAGCAAGAACTTACAGTCCTGGAAGAACATACCACAGGCGTGGTTTCCACTTTATCCAACCATTCCAGCGTGGGGGACGGAAGAGAGCTGGAAGCAGTCAGCAATTTGAAAAGAATCCCACTTTCTGAAAATCAGCAGGTCCCATCACTGGAGCCTTCTCCAATAGGAGGAAGACTCTCGCTTCTGGCTTCATTGTACAGATATCATGACGGATACATGGGTATTGCAAATCTTCAGAAACGGATATGCCAAAGAAATAATCAAAATCCCTCAAAATAACCATTTTCTTATTTCAGCACTGCCAAAACATAAAGACAATCGGCTAGCCCTGATGGAAGCGATTTACAAAATGTGCCAGCAAGGAGTTATTCGGAGGGTTCCTTGGGACTAGGAATGGAATGGAATTTTCTTTTAATCATTTAATGGTCCCTAAGGCCTCAGGTGGTTTCTGTCCCATACTGGACTTTAGAGTTTGTCAATCAATTTTTAAGACTCACCCCCTTCAAGATGAAATCTCTAAGGACCATATTATATATTAAACCGGCAGATGTTCTAGCATCAATAGATCTAAAGGATGCATACCTGCACCTTCCAAAAAGGGTATCCCATCAAACGTGCTTACGATTTTGTGTAATGAGGACTCATTACAAATGTATTGCACTTCGGACTAGCTACAGCTCTAAGAACATTAACAAAGGTCCTAGTGGTTGTCATAGCCCATATCAAAAAGTTGGACATCTTCGTTCTTCCTTAAGCAGTATGTACAACATTCTAATCAGAGCTCATTCCTTACAAGGAAAATTTGGGTGGCTCATAAATATGGAGAAAAGCTCGCTAACACCTTCCATGAACCTAAGGTTTCTGGTAATGCAGTTAAATACCAGCATAGGCAAAGTTTTCTTTCCTAAAAAACAATTCTCTGATTGCTTGAAACGTCATACAGCTCTCAGATAGCTTCCAACGTCTTACAGCAGAGAATCACTGCTTGTGCTGCCTTCACAACAAAAGGCTAAGCTTTCCAGTCTGTCCGATCGTGCATGCAGTATATTAAAAAGTAGCTGTACTTGCGCTTGCACTCCAAAACACACCCTACGCGTTTCGTCTCTTAGGCTTCGTCAGGGGTAATTTACAATGGTCAACACACATATTTTATAGATTGAGTAACCAATCATAGCTACTGTAGGCACAATTTAATTTGCTAATTACAAACAGGTAATTACTCAGAATATAATCTAATTGAACTCCTTTCACTGCTGGTGAACAATATATTCTAATGAAAAAACATCATAGACAGGGAACACCAACCAGTCCAATAGATACACAAAAACAGGAAGTCCACAGCACACTCAAATAGAAAAAGGTTATTTAATCTCAATAAATCATCAGGCAATCACCAAAGCTCCAGAGTAATGTACGTTTCAGACCACAAGGTCTTTTGAAAAGCTTGAGAAAAGACCTTGTGGTCTGGAACGTACATCGCTCTGGAGCTTTGGTGATTGCCTGATGTTTTATTGAAATTAAATAACCTTTTCCTATTTGAGTGTGGTGCGGACTTCTTGTTTTTGTATATTGGTGACAGCGCCTCCAGTCATAGCAGGCTACAGCAGAGGCAGGCAGAACCTACCATGACAGTTCTTTTCTCCTATACTTCTGTCCAATAGACTGCGACAGCCAGAAGTATATAAAAGGGTCTTTATTTGATGCAGCCACTGCAGATGGTATAACAGTGTTACATATAGTGGAGAATGGGGGTTCAGGCCCTTGGATGGAGAGAAAAAAGAGAGAAGGCGCACTCTTCTAGTGAAATATTGCTTGCACTATTTTATTTAAAAGGTAAATTCCAATGGTTCAACTCATAAAACAAACAAAGGATAAAATGCATTCATGGGTGAAATACTCAAACTCCACCCCGCCTGCTTTTGGCACCTCCCGATCTCCCTCTTGCTTGCTCCACGGTGTGGAGCTTTCCCTAGAACCGGAAGTGGAGACGGCACACTTGAGACCTTTTCCTCCGGCAATAGATATCACCGCCTGGGGGTTCCCCCCTCTCTCTCTTCCACTTGTGTTTTTGTCCTGGGATCCTACTCCGTCTTTAGTGGGGATCTGGTCCGAAGTGAGGTAGCACTGCAGCCTGGGTTGGAGCCGGATATCACCTTACGCGTTTCGTTGCATCTATACAACTTCTTCAGAGGTTGAGGCTGTCCTGGATATGCCCCTATTTAAATCTAAAAAAGTTCAGCTGGAGCTAATCAAGTGCAAATCAGCATCACAGCAGTTCCTTATGATCATAATTATAAAAAAAATACAATACCAACATCTATAGGGTAATAACCAAACCATCCTCAAAATAATGCACTACATGGATTAATATATCACACATTAAAAAACAAAGATACATAATAATACATTTTATATCACTTGATACAACTAGTAGAAATAATGATTAAAAATATCAGGTTGAAATTCATAGAATTAGAATAACTTCAATTATTATACATAACCAATTTGGAGTCATAAATCCCAATGAACAGTATTCTGAAAAAGAATATCATTATAATGAGAAGAACATGAAAAAGGGTAGATCTCTCATTGTGCCCTTTTATGAGGTCTATTTGGACAGCACATGCAAATTTGGAATCCAACTGAAAGATGATAATGACAACCTGCCAAAGCAGGTTGTTATAAGAATAGAGAAAGCCAGCGGAGCAAGAATATAACAATTTATAATAAAACTTAATATAACTAATAAAAATGCATAACTATCTAATAGATAATAAATCTGGACTAAACCTAAAATAATACGATTGATGATAAATGTAATAAAAACAAATAATATTGACTACAAATTAAAAATGGAAGTATGATAACAAAATTAATGTAACACAAAGGAAGGGAGCAGTAACTGCTCAACCCAGACCTCCCTAAATGAGACACCCATACGCAGAGACAGAGGGACCCAGCAAAGGTCTAAACGATTGTACTTGCATCCATGCACTCATTAAACCCTTTTGGGGATAATGTCCCCAGTGTATAAATTCAAAAGGTTTATTTAGCACCCAGCCTCTTAAATCTGTCACCCCCTAATAATGAGGGAGGAACGGCTTCCAAGCCCATAATAGTCATAGACTGAGGATCTTTATGATGTATTTGTAAAAAATGTCTAGATAGACTATGCATTTGGAAGCCCCTTACTACATTCCAACGATGTTCAAGGAATCTTGTTGAAAAAGTGTGTGTAGTCCTCCCAATAACTGTGGTCCACAGCTACATTAAATTACATATACCACATATGTGGACAAACAGTTAATGTGGCCTATCACCGAATGTTCGAAATGATCACTGTGTGAAACTGCTTTCTGTGCTGTTTTGAGGTGCTTGTACATAATACAACGTCCTCTAACACAACAAAAGTTGCCATACACAAGGGTCTTATTGGCTAGACCATCAATACGCAAACTGAGGGGCGCTCCCCCAAGGGGGGCGCTTGATTTTCTGGGGTGGGGAAGCAATTATAGAGGTTCCGCGCACTCCCCCAGGCATTAAAATTAAATGTGTGTGTGTTATAGGGGACAAGGTAACCTTGAACCAATAAAGGGATCACTTTTTACAATTCTCCAATGTTTATTGAGTACTTTTTTAATCTTGTGTGCATACGGATTATATTTAGTTATACATTTAGGAAGTTTATAGGGAGTCAGCTGGGTGTTTACTGTTGTTTTTATCATGACATTTACCTATTTTGTTCCGAGATTGTTCCAGAAGACAACCCTTGTCTATTTAATTGACACACTCCAAAAATTTTAGCACCTGTCCTCTACCATATCCCTTTGCCAAAATCTCTTGACTAATTGTATTGTATTGTATTGTATGTCTTTATTTATATAGCGCCATTAATGTACATAGCGCTTCACAGTAGTAATACATGTGGTAATCAAATAAATAACAGATAATATAAATAACAGATCATGGGAATAAGTGCTTTAGACATAAAAGTAACATTTCGGAAGAGGAGTCCCTGCCCCGAGGAGCTTACAGTCTAATTGGTAGGTAGGTAGAACATACAGAGACAGTATGAGGGAGTTCTGGTAAGTGCGTCTGCAGGGGGCCAAGCTGTATGTATCGTGTTCAGAATATCCACAGTGCTATTCATATGCTTCTTTAAGCAAGTGTGTCTTATGGTGGGTCTTTAAGGTGGATAGAGAGGGTGCTAGTCGGGTACTGAGGGGAAGGGCATTCCAGAGGTGTGGGGCAGTCAGTGAAAAAGGTTTAAGGCGGGAGAGGGCTTTAGATACAAAGGGGGTAGAAAGAAGACATCCTTGAGAAGAACGCAAGAGTCTGGATGGTGCATAACGAGAAAATAGGGATGAGATGTAAGGAGGGGCAGAAGAATGTAAAGCTTTAAAAGTGAGGAGAAGAATGGAGTGTGAGATGTGGGATTTGATCGGAAGCCAGGAGAGGGATTTCATGAGGGGAGATGCTGAGACAGATCTAGGAAAGAGTAGAGTGATTCTGGCAGCAGCATTTAGGATAGATTGTAGGGGAGACAGGTTAGAGGCAGGATAGCCGGACTGCAGGAGGTTACAGTAATCAAGACGGGAGAGAATGAGGGCCTGAGTCAGAGTTTTAGCAGTCGAGCAACAGAGGAAAGGGCGTATCTTTGTTAGATTGCGAAGGAAAAAGCGACAAGTTTTAGAAATGTTTTGAATGTGAGGGGCGAATGTGAGAGAGGAGTCGAGTGTGACCCCTAGGCAGCGTGCTTGGGCTACTGGGTGAATGATTGTAGTTCCAACAGTAATGTGGAAGGAGGTAGTAGGGCCAGGTTTGGGAGGAAGTATGAGGAGCTCTGTTTTAGCCATGTTGAGTTTAAGGCGTCGGAGGGCCATCCAGGATGATATAGCAGAGAGACATTCAGAAACTTTGGTTTGTTCAGCAGGTGTAAGGTCAGGTGTTGAAAAGTATATTTGTGTGTCGTCGGCATAGAGGTGATAATTAAACCCAAAAGATGTTATTAGGTCACCTAGAGAGAGTGTGTACAGAGAAAAGAGAAGAGGTCCCAGGACAGACCCTGGGGTACTCCTACAGAGAGATAAATAGAGGAGGAGGAGGTGTTAGCAGAAGAGACACTGAAAGTACGATGGGAGAGGTAGGATGAGATCCAGGATAGAGGTTTGTTCCGAATACCTAGAGTATGTAGAATGTGGAGGAGAAGAGGGTGGTCCACTGTGTCAAATGCTGCAGAGAGGTCGAGTAATATGAGCAGAGTGTAATGACCTCTGTCTTTGGCAGCATGGAGGTCATTAGTTATTTTAGTTAGGGCTGTTTCAGTGGAGTGAGCAGTGCGGAAGCCAGATTGTATAGGGTCTAGGAGAGAATAGGTGTTGAGAAAATGGAGCAAGCGAGAGAATACAAGACATTCAAGGAGTTTAGAGGCAAAAGGCAGGAGGGAGACAGGTCGATAGTTAGAAAGACAGGTAGGGTCAAGCTTGCTGTTTTTGAGTAATGGTATGACTATTGCATGTTTGAAGGAGGATGGAAAGGTTCCAGAGCAGAGGGAGGAGTTAAAAATGTGTGTGAGCGTAGGGATTATAGTAGGAGCAAGAGGTTTTAGGAGATGGGAGGGAATGGGGTCGAGAGGGCAAGTGGTAGAGGGAGACGAGGCGATCAACAGCGACACATCCTCCTCTGAGACAGTGGAAAAAGAGTCAAGGAAGGCAGGAGGAGAGTTAGGCAGACTAATACTTAACTCTGTGTGTCAAAATCTCCCCATCTCATTTCTGCTGAGATCATTCGGACCTGATTCTGGAGCTATATCCAATGTCCCAGGAAGAACAGATGCCACATTCCCTGAAGAAACCAATAATGCCTCAACATTTTGTGAAGAACCTAAAGATGGATCCTGTGAGTAAAGAGGTGAATGTACTGAAACAGATCCAGTGGAAGATACCCATGACGGATATTTAGAGTATAAAGTACCCAAATTGCATAAGTCTAGTACATTCACTACAGAATTGACTTGATTTAAAGATGTCAATTGGTTGGATAAACTGCTAACATTAAGTTCCTGTGACTTCAATAGATTGGAAGCTATCAGATCTACCATCTGGTTCAACTAACATTGACGTCATAGCATCAATACAGCTTTGTTCTTGGGTGTTAAAAGTAGCCTCATTTTGATCCCTCTGGCCCGCATAGAAAAACGTCTCAACAAATAAATCATAACTAGTTGTTGAATTGTCTGGACAAAAAGATAATCCTTTGGCTAATAACTGAATTTCATGTGGTGTGAGTATATGTCCAGATAGATTGTAAACATCATGCTCTGCTGGCCTTCTACTACTCCTCATTGTTTTTCTTCGTTTGCACGTGCTGGCCTCCTCTTGACTTCTTTTTCCTCTTATTGGGGCCTGGTATCTGTTGTCTCCCCCACAGTGGGTAACTTTTCCCCTTGTCCTGGTTGTCTTGCTGTAAGGGTTTCTCTAACAAAGAAGAAGAGGTCGAGGGAGTGGCATTAGAGATAGGCATACATAACATATATTTAGGCATAGATGTTTCTATTAAATAGGTTTTGGGTCTGGCCCCACTTATATGTTCATTATGATTATAATCTCTTTTGTTCTCTTGATGATAGTCCTTAGAGAGTTCTTCAAGAGCCTCATATCTATTACTAATGAGTGGGGAGCAGATGGTACACTAAGAGCAATAATTCCTTTCCCAGACTTGGACCTATCCTGTATTTTGGAGACATTTTTGGTTTTTGATATCCTTCTTCTTATCCTTGGATTGATCCCTAAATTTAATACAAACATTTTTAGAGTGAAAGTTAAGTGGGCCTCCCATATTCCTCCGCCAATTTGAATCCTGTCATTAGCCTAATCTTCACTGGTGGTCTCCGCGGGTCACCGTGGTCCACAATGGGGTCTCCACGGTAGGCCCGCGGATGTCTGTTGGGTCCCGGGTCAGACCCATAGGTGTCTGAGGGGCCTCAGGTGGTTCCCACGGTGGTCTGGGGACCCACGGATGGTCCCTACAGTTCCGCGGTGCCCCCACAGATGTGTGGCCACTGGTTCTTCCCCACAGGTGTCCCCTGTGGACCCGCCAGCCTGTTACCCGTGAGAAGCCCGAGGAGACCTCAGGTGGTCTCCAGAGGTCTCTCGCAAACCAAAAGGAACCAACCCTGTATGTAAAAAAAATAAACCGGACCTATACATTAAATACATACATCCACCCCCCCCCCCCACCCCCAACACATACAGTACAATAATGTGCAAAATAACTATTATCCAGATATGGATAATAGATTATTTGCCCATTATGAAACACATAAAACATGCATACTGTAAATCAAAACATGAATTTTTAATCTTAAAATCACCACATTGAATGTTACAATAAATCCAGCATCGATTGTAAATATAAATCAACAAACCAGCAGCTCCACAAATGTATTTGAAATATCACACAATTGCATTGAGTGTGTACATGATGCAATTAATCTGTGCATCATGTAACACTATGCAATATATATGTAACAATAAAATACACTATGAACAATGTCCCCTAACCACCAATGCCATCATGAAAATCAAATAGAAACTAAGCAACATCAATACAATTACCATCAATCAATTAATCCATTTCCTAAAACAATTACAATACAATACAAATCAATTATACAATTCCCTATTCAATTCCTAAAGCCAAACCATTGCCAAAATAATTCTAATTGAAAGTAACCATCATCATTCTATTCTAACTACCAGAAATAAGCCATTAAAAATAACCTGTAACTAAATACAAATTACATTATTCACACCAATGACAAAATAAAGCTGATAAATACATTAGCCATACATGAAAAGAACATAAACATTAGCAAATCAATCAATTTTTATCCCTGTATGTCTATCCATATAGATAGATATACAGAACATACAGGGGCAATAATAGAGCATAAAAAACAATGCATTTACATACAAAAATCACATAGAATACACCCATTCAGTGTCCGTGAATGTATTATATCCATAGGTACACTGGCGACACACTTTATTCGAGCTTGGCTAGTCCCACGAATTCGGGTATACCCGGGTGTATTGAGGTTTGTGACTGTTTTCTGCCCGAGTGCATTGAGTTATTTTCCAAGCAGGGATTGAAGCATTTTATTCCCGCTGGCTGCAATACTGCACAGTATATATATATAAACTGCATTACAATTCATGAATTTATGCCATCTGGTAGACACGCGAAGCATTGCAGCTTATTAAATCCTAATCATTATCATTTAACAGATCAGCCGCCCATCAGCCAGGCATGAACCCAGGCTGGGAAGGCAAATGCAACGGGGCTTGTCAGAGGTTAGGAGCGGCACATTCCAGGTATCTGCCAGGTACATACCGGGTATTTGCTCGAATAAAGTGTGTCGGTGCAGTAGTACATAGATACATTCACGGGCATTAAATGGGACTGAAAAAATAAAAGACATGAATCAAAAATCAAAAAAACTTGTAAAAATAATACACTTTTCTTTTGTTTACTTACCATTAATGCCCACTCACCGAAATCCAGGCGACCGGGAAGCACTGGAACCAATCCACAGGTAAAATAAAATAAAAAACCGTTACAATCCATAACGGTGTCTTCTTTCTCCTATTTGTAATCCTTCCCGTCTGTCTTGGGGTCTTCTTTTCTTCTTTGGGGTCTTCTCTGTCTTCTTCCGTCTTCTTCCGTCTTCTTCCGTCTTCTTCTGTCTTCTTCCGTCTTCTTCAGTCTTCTTCCGCCATGCCCTTCTTCTCTTCTTAGGAGGGGAGGTGTTCCCTCCTCGGCAACTGGCTTCAAAATGAGGCGACATAGGCTTTTATAGGCCTATGACATCACATTTTGGTCAAATGTTTCCCACGGTCCTGATTGGGCCGTGAAAAACATGTGATTTGGCAGGAAAAAAGAAATGATGTCGTAATTTAAAGGCAATGACGCCAGCCAATCAGAATGGCTGAGTTTCAATTGCCTTTAAGATGACGTCATCAAAACAAAGATTGCCGGCGACACATGGTACGGTAGCCAATCAGAGCGTGGGAACTCCATCCCAACTCTGATTGGCTCAAGTAGACCATGTGACAGAGGCTTTGCTTCAGCCAATCAGCCGGGGACACCCACCGGCCTGTTGTACTGTATGGGTTTTGCGCATGCAAAAATGAAAAGCAATAATTTTTTCTAAGTCCAGCTTTTTTTGCGTCTACCTTGAGCTGACGTGTTCTGATCAACGCAACTTTCGCGTACGCTAAGGTTGCGTTGCTTAGTTCATCCCACTTAAGGGCAGAATTTAACGCAAACAGGGTTACGAACGAGCAAAGTTGGACTTAGAAAAAAATCCTGAAAAAAGTCCGTTTTAGAGCGCAAAGTGCCTGTTTGCATTGCTTAGTGCATTGGGTTCAGCGCAACATTTTGTTCTAAGAGCACTTTGTGCTCTAAAAGTGACTTAACGGAGCTTAGTGCATGACCCCCTTTGTCCTCTAGTTCTACAACTACCAATTAGATTGGGGATATAGTTCCCACAATCTGAATGGCTGAAGTACCATGTGATGGCAGCAATGTTACTTTTCGTGACTTCATGTTAAAGGGAAAGGAAGCACAGCCATTGTGATTGGCTGGCTTCACTTCCTTTACATGACATCACAAAAAAAAAAAAACAACATGGTTTTAACAGCCAATCAGAGGTGTGTGAACATTTGCATTCAAATGTGACGTCACAGGCCTATAAAAGCCTGTGCAGCCTCATTTGACGGCAAGACGCCGAGGAGGGAGGACCTCCTCCTCCAATTGGATTACAAGGGCGTGCCTGCTGAAGATGGATGAAGAAGAAGAAGAAGAAGAAGAAGAAGAAGATTACAATTTACAGATGAAGAAAAAGAAAGAAGAAAAGGACTTTGGATTTTTTTAACCTGTGGCCCGTTGTTGTTTGGGATCTTGGATTGGTTCGAGAGTTAGCGGTAACCACGGGAATCGGAGTGTGAAGACATCTAAAAGGTAAGGAAAAAAATTGTATGTATGTGTAAGACCTCGGGGAACACCTCTCCCAAAGAGGGTTCCCGCTGTGCCACAACTCACCCGTCGCTCCCCGGCCCCGGCTCCAGAGGCTCACCGCCGCACGCAGGACCCTCCTCCTTCCTCTCTGGTCCCCGCGGCTGCCACAGGATGCGGGCATGCACGCGCACACTCACGGATCCTTCTGGCCTCGCCGGAGGAACTCCCACCCCCAGCTCAGGCCACGCGCACCTCCCCCGCACGGTGCACACGCCTGATGCGCGTGCATCGCCCACAAGCCACGCGTCAAGCTCATCAGCTGTGCACATACCCTGACATATCCCTGCCTCCCATGGGGCCGCTCCTCCATCCCTCCCCCTCTTCCCATTGGGCTCTGTCCACATTTATACCCTGCTCATCCATTCCTTCTTTGGCTGAGCATAGCTTTGTGTGACCTGCGTTACCCACGTTTGTGCCTGCCTTAGTGCTTTTGTCTCTGTCTCTTCTAGTGATCTCCTGTGTACTGAACCGGCTTGACTGTGGACCCGCTCTGGATTTTGACCTTTGGCTTGCCCTCTGACCTCTCGTACTCTCCAACCCTCTACCTCGGCTTACGGATTCCTACCTACCTCCCGGCTCCAAAACCCAAGGCTCTCGGCACCGACTATTCTACTGGAACTTCCCAATTATCCGTCGAGTATCTGAACTTTACCATTTCACCCGTGCAGTTCCAGACGCCTACTATCCACCTTCCAGGCGTGTCCCCGCAGCTGTGGGTGAAAGTATTACCCTTTCCACCTCAGTTCCGGGGTCCCTCCTTGTCCGTGTTGAGCGCAGCGTGACATTATGCTCAGCCCAACGGACATGGACCCCGAAGAGGTTGATCAACCCAGTGCAATGGATTGACTCCTTCAGGTGGAGGCGCAACTCAACTCCATGTCTCAAGAGCTCTCAAGAATCTCTCTGTTGCAGCATTCCCCAGGCTCCTCTGCCATGGCAACCGCAGTGCTGCTTTCTCTGGATCTCCCCACGGCCTTGGACCCCCACCTTCCGGCCCCTAACCGTTATGCAGGGATCCCCACGAGTGCAGAGGATTCATCAATCAGTGTGAGATCCAATTCGAGCTGTCCCCATCGCGCTTTCCTACTGCACGCTCCAGGGTGGCCTACATCATCTCTCTATTGACTGGAAATGCCCTGGCCTGGGCATCCCCTATCTGGGAAGGGAGGGCCGACATGACGCACGACTATCCCCGCTTCCTCCGGGAGTTCAAGCAAGTATTTGACACGCCTGGTCGCAAGATCACGGCAGATTCCTCTTTGTTTCATCTCTCTCAAGGTTCTCGCCCCGTCGCCCAGTATGCCCTGGACTTCCGGACCATCGCGGCCGAGACCTCTTGGAATGATGATGCCCTCTCCGCAGCCTTCTGGCAGGGACTGTCCGAATCCATCAAGGACCAGCTGGCGACTCTCGAGAGACCCACCAGATTGGAGGACCTCATTGCAGTCTGTATCCGCGTGGACCAGCGCCTTCGGGAGAAAAGACTTGAACGCGCACTCCCTCATGCCGCCACTCCCCGGTCTACCAGCCGCAGTCTTGTTCCTTATGTTCCCCAACCTATAGATGAGCCTGAACCTATGCAGCTCGGAAGTCATCGGCTATCCGCTTCTGAGAGACAGCGCCGACGAGATGGTGGACTGTGTCACTACTGCGGGCATTCCGGTCATCTACTGGCGAGCTGTCCCTTGCGGCCGGGAAATGCCAAAACCCAATGAGGTATGAGGGGGTCTCGTTGGGTACTATTTCTTCCTCTTCCCCTTCTCCGAAGAAACTTCCTACTCGGATTATGCTGTCCATTTCTCTTGCCTGGAATAACTCCCAGATTCCCGCCTCCGCATTCATAGATTCCAGGTCTGGAGGAAATTTATTGACCAGGATTTTGCCAGCAGAAACAATATCCCTTTCCAATCTAAAGCTGTCCCCGTCGGCTTGGAGGCCATAGACGGACGCCCACTCCAACCAGCTTTTATTTCCCTGGAGACTTGCTCTATCCCTCTCCACAGAGGACGGTCACCAAGAAAAGATTACCTTGGACGTGATCCACACTCCATCGGTGGAGGTGATCCTGGGACTCCCATGGTTGCAACTGCACAACCCACAGCTGGATTGGACTAACAAGGAACCCATACGATGGAGCCCTCAGTGCCTCAAGACTTGTCTTCCCCCCAAACAGACATAGCCGGAGAGGAACTACCCACGGAGTACACAACTTCCCTCCCAGTAGTCTACTGGGACCTCGCAGATGTTTTCGACAAAGTACATTCTGAGTTGCTGCCCCCCCATAGAGCCTTTGACTGCCCTATTGACCTTCTTCGAGGTGCAACGCTACCTAAAAGCCGTTCCTACCCTCTTTCCATGCCCGAGACCCAAGCCATGTCCTAGTATATCCAAGATAATTTGAAGAATGGGTTCATCCGGAATTCGTCATCTCCAGCTGGAGCCGAATTCATCTTTGTCAAAAAAAAGGATGGCTCTCTTCGCCCCTGTATTGACTACAGAGGTCTTAACAAGATTACGGTCAAGAACCGTTACCCCCTGCCACTCATTTCCGAGCTCTTTGATCGCCTACAGGGGGCAACAATTTTTTTCAAACTTGATCTCCGTGGAACCTATAATCTTGTCCGCATCCGCCAGGGTGATGAGTGGAAGACTGCCTTCAACACCCGGGATTGGCACTATGAATACCTAGTCATGCCCTTCGGCCTGTGCAATGCCCCGGCAGTCTTCCAGGAGTTTGTCAATGAGATCTTCCGCGATCTCCTCAACAGCTTCGTCATCATGTAGCTTGATGATATCCTCATTTTTTCTAAATCCCTCCCTGACAACATCCAGCACACCAAATTAGTCCTGTCCCGCCTTCGAGAGAACCGTTTGTACGCCAAGCTGGAGAAGTGTTCTTTTCATCTATCTTCCATTCCCTTTCTAGGATACATAATTTCTAGCACAGGTTTCTCTATGGACCCAACCAAACTCAAAACTGTTTTAGAATGGCCGCAACCCACTTCCCTGAAAGCCGTACAGCGGTTCTTAGGATTTGCAAACTATTACCATCAAGAACTTTTCATCTGCCGTGGCCCCCATCACTGCCCTGACTAAGAAGGGAGCTAACCCAGCAGCCTGGTCTCCTGCAGCCCTTCAAGCTTTCGACTCCCTCAAGAAGTCTTTCGCTTCTGCCCCAATCTTGCGTCATCCAGACCCCAGGCTTCCCTTTATCCTGGAGGTAGACGCATCTGATATCGGTGCAGGCGCCATTCTCTCACAAAGACAGTCCCCACAGGCCAAACTTAACCCCTGTGGGTTCTTTTTAAAAAAAAAATATTCGGCAGAACGGAACTACGATGTCATAAATAGAGAACTCCTGGCTATTAAACTCGCCCTTCAGGAATGGAGACATCTTATGGAGGGAACAGAGACCCCCATTTCAATCCTCACCGACCATAAAAACCTACTATTTATTGAGAGTGCACCTCGTGAAGGAGCACGTCAGGCTCGATGGTCCCTTTTCTTTTCGAGATTCAATTATCTCATATCCTACATCCCCGGCTCAAAAAAACAAAAGGCGGACGCATTCTCACAGCAATTCCTGTTCGAGGACAACTCCGAAGATGCAACCGAGACAATCTTACCCCCCAAATATATAACCTCGGCCAACTCTTTCGATATCCTGGACCAGGTCATGGCAGCACAGACTAACCTCCCGAGAGGCCTTAAGGTGCCGGTCGGTCGTCTATATGCAGCTCCACGGTTCCTGAAGAAGATTCTAGAGTGGGGTCATTCTTCAAAGTCAGCCGGTCACCCAGGTATCAGTAGTACCTCTGACCACATTAGCCGCACCTTTTCGTGGCCTACCATGTCGGAAGATATTTCTGAATATGTGAAAACCTGTCCAATCTGCACCCAGGTCAAGATCATTCATAAAAAGCCTTACAGTCTCCTACGACCCCTGCCCATACCGGAACGCCCTTGGAGTCACCTGTCCATGGACTTTGTTGTAGAACTTCCGGTCTCTAGGGAAATGAATACCATTTTAGTAATCGTGGACCGGTTCTCGAAGCAGGCCCATTTTGTCCCTCTCAAAGGGCTGCCCAATTCCACCACCTTAGCAGACATTTTTATTAGGGAAGTATTCCGCATTCACGGAGTTCCCCTTTCCATCGTATCCGATCGTGGTACACAATTCATCTCCAAATTCTGGCGGGCCTTCGCTCGTAGGATGGATATCACCCTCCATTTTACTTCCGGGTATCACCCCCAGAATAATCGGCAAACCGAGAGAACGAACCAGACATTGGAGCAATACCTCCGGTGCTTCGTCGCGGACAGTCAGGACGATTGGGTAGATTTGCTTCCATGGGCAGAGTTCTCCCATAACGCTTTAAGGAAATGCTCCACACTGAAATCCCCTTTTTTCATTAATTATGGTTTCCACCCGGTTCAGCTTCCCATCACTTCAGTCCCTTCCGGAGTCCCAGCGACGGATGACCGAATCAAGGATCTGCAGGAATCCTGGAAAAAGATCCAAGAAGCTCTGGGAAGGGCAACCCACAGACAAAAAGCACAGGCAGATCTCCACCGTCGGCAGGTACCAGTCTGCAAATCGGGAGATAAGGTCTGGCTCTCCTCCAGGAACATTAAACTGAAGACCCCTAGCCTCAAACTGGCCCCCAGGTACTTGGGTCCATTTTCAGTGGTGGAACAAATCAATCCTGTGGCATTTCGCCTGGAACTTCCCCCATCCATGAGAATACCCTCCATGTTCCACGTATCTCTGCTAAAACCTGTGTCCCAAAGCCCACGGTTCCACAAAACACCAGATGGCCCTAAACCAGTCATATTTCAGGGTCAGGAGGCGTTTGAGGTTCAGTCTATCCTAGATTCCAGGAAAACGAGGGGCTCGGTGCAGTATCTGGTTCACTGGAAGGACTTTGGCCCAGAAAAAAGATCTTGGGTACCCTACCACCAAATACATGCTCCCAGATTGCTGAGACTCTTCCATTCCAAGTTTCCCCAAAAGCCATATTGGAGTCGTCCTGAGGCCGCTCTTCAAGGGGGGGTACTGTAAGACCTCGGGGAACACCTCTCCCAAAGAGGGTTCCCCCCGTGCCGCAACTCACCAGGCGCTCCCTGGCTCCGGCTCCACAGGCTCACCACCGCGAGCAGGACCCTCCTCCTTCCTCTCTGGTCCCCGCGGCTGCCACAGGACGTGAACATGCACGCGCACAATCATGGATCCTTCTGGCCTCTCGCGGGAGGAACTCCCACCCCCAGCTCAGGCCGCGTGCACCTCCCCCGCACAGTGCACACGCCTGATGCGCGTGCACCGCCCACAAGCCACGCGTCAAGCTCATCAGCTGTGCACATTCCCTGACCTATCCCTGCCTCCCATGGGGCCGCTCCTCCATCCCTCCCCCTCTTCCCATTGGGCTCTGTCCACATTTATACACTGTTCAGCCATTCCTTCTTTGGCTGAGCATAGCTTTGTGTGACCTGCGTTACTGTAACGCGTAGCTCACTACAAATGAAGCGCGACCGCGGTGCTGAGGTAGGGAATTGAGAAACCCCAACCCACAGCCACGCGGGCGCGTCTAAGATGTAGATTGGTCGTGCAAGCCGGATCAGGGTTAGAGAGTGTAGAGTAGTCGTATATACTTGCCAGGTCAGGATTGGAGAATAGCGGATCGTTGGGGTACTTTGCCAAGTTCAGAATTGTAGAAGAGCGGATCGTCGGGGTACTTTGCCAAGGTCAGGATTGTAGAAGAGAGGATCGTTGGAGTACTTTGCCAAGGTCAGGAGCGGAGAGAAGCGGAGTCCAAGAAACTAGCTGGGTTCAGGCAACAAAGGGTTAATCAGGCAGATAAGGCAAAACAAGGTATCAGGAACAGAATGCAGCAAGGCACGGTGTCACACTGACTATGCTCAGCAAAGGTAAGCTGGAAGTGCAGGGTATATATAGGAGGAGGCTCCAATAGCAAGCAGGGGTGGAACCAGGAAGTGAATCATCATAGGCTGCTGGTACATACCGGTGCGTCCAATGATGCAGCCGATCAGGTAGGATGTTGATTGCAGCCTGCACATGTCACAGGGTTCAGAGGGCGGGACTTGGAGTGTGTGATACTCCCACGCCAGTTCCTTGAGACATCAGAGCGGGGGCGGAGCCTGGAACGCGCGTCACTGCGATGCTGGTGTTGTTTACCAACAGAGCGGGGACGGAGCCTACCGCACGCATCAGTGGGGAGACTAGACGAGCGCCCACGATGTACAGCCAGGTGAGGGACGCCGGAACGGCGATTCCTCACAGTTACCCACATTTGTGCCTGACTTAGTGCTTTTGTCTCTGTCTCTTCTAGTGATCTCCTGTGTACTGAAACGGCTTGACTGTGGACCCGCTCTGGATTTCGACCTTTGGCTTGCCCTCTGACCTCTCGTACTCTCCAACCCTCTACCTCAGCTTACGGATTCCTACCTACCTCCCGGCTCCAAAACCCAAGGCTCTCGGCACCGACTATTCTACTGGAACTTCCCAATTATCCGGCGAGTATCTGAACTTTACCATTTCTCCTGTGCAGTTCCGGCTGCCTACTATCCACCTTCCAGGCGTGTCCCTGCAGCTGTGAGTGCAAGTATTACCCTTTCCACCTCAGTTCCCGGGGTCCCTCCTTGTCCGTGGTGAGCGCAGCGTGACAGTATGTTATTTTTCTTTTACAAGTGTTTTTTTTTTTCATTTTTTTGTGATTGTATTTTTTATTTTCACACATTCATTCCAAATGTATTTATGTATGGCCCTTTAGGGCTATACATACATACAGTAAGAAGCAATGGCTGTTTTGGCAAATGCTTGCTTGTATATATATTGGTTCTTTGTTTTTAAATTTATATTGCATATTGACGTAGTGTTCAGGCATTTTTGTTGGTGTTTTAAATTATTTATTTCTGGCTATTGATTGGTGTTTGCTTTTTAATGTTGGATTATTTTGTGACTTGATTTTGAATGATGCAGTTTATTTAGATATTTATTTTATTTATTCATGGTTTTGTTTTGGTGTTAATTGTTTATTCTGGTCTTTATTTTGGATTTCATTAATTGATTGGTGGTAATTTGGTTCGGTTTACTTCTTTATTTGTTTTTAGTTTGAGATTGTTTTGAATGCATGTTTTTTTTAGGTTGACCATTGACTGGCATAGTGTTAAATCATGCCCTTATTATATGTGCCTGATGTACCCACTGTGCCATTCAATTGTTTGATTGGCATTAGTAATGTGTTTATTTTGCAATTTAATGTTGTTTTATTTGGGCCTTTTTTTTTATTCCTTCACCATTTCTTGCTATAGTGGTAAATCAGGCCCATATGATATGGGCATGATGTACCCACTGTTCCAATGAGTGGGTGAAGGGTGGGGGTATTTGCCTGGGGAGGGTGGTTAGGCCATCTGGGTGTGTAGTGGGAGAGGGTGGGTTAACCCCTTAATTACTATAGCAGTTAATAGCCGCTAAGGTGATTAAGGGATTAGGGGACATTAGATTGTATTTTTGATTGCACTGTTTGTGGCAACGGAGGACATGGACGGTGATGAGGAAGGCATTCATCGTGGCAGCCTGGCAGGGATTAATACAAGTTTTATTTATTTTTGGAGCTTAATGTTTTATTTGTAATGGACAAATGCACTATTATCCATATTTTGACATTAATGTACTGTATGTGTTAGGGGGCATTTTGTATTTATTTAAAAGTATTGCCTGTTATGTTTATTTGGCCACACGATTGGGACCGCAAGCCAGCAGGGACCCCCGGGCTCCCACGGGGATCACCTGAGGATCCCGGACTGCCGCGGGGATCACCTAGGGACACCCGTCGACCTGTTGTATTAATTGTGTGGTGAAAAAAAATATAAACAATGATTTTATTCATGGCTCCATTTCTTTCGCGCCAGCCTTTAGCTGGTGCAAAAATCTGGGGTGCTTTTAAAGTACGATTCACTTCTCACTGCTTAGTGAATCGTGCTGACTGGCAAAAAACAGCGCGTTTGCCATTTTTTGCCTGATCTAATGTATTTTTTTTCTATTTTTTTTTTGGTAGAAAAAATGCCTTTTTACGGCCGATAAAGCACTGTTATCACTGCTTAGCATCAGGCAGTATCGGTCTTAAAAGTCATTTATCATATTTAAAAGCAGTTATCACTGCTTAGTGAATCGCCCCCATAATATTTCTAATTCAATAGAATATAATTTGCAAGAGAACCAGCATACTGTATATCATTAAAATAGATGGGGCGGGGAGGGGGGCGGACACGAATGCCCTTCTGAACAAGGAATTTCCAAACTAATCTGTTACAAATATTTTTCAAGTAAGGGTTCTTAGTTCACATTTAGAAATGGTATAAAGCAAGGAATTATACTGCATTCTGGAATAATCGTTCACCTAGAGCATGCACTGACTGCAGATAGATATTACATCAAGTGAGAGTGACCAAGTTACATTATTGTATAAATAAACTACATACTATAAAGTGAACTACCTTTTATGTTTTTTATTTTTTAAAACATCAATGATAATTGCTTGGGTGAAATATTATATTAAAGAGCATGCTAATTAAACTTGTGTAACTTCATACCTTGAGTTGTTACGACATATTTGGTGTTTATAATTTATTTTTCCCAGTATTATGCCAATTTGCAGTAGTGCGAATTGAAGTAAAATGGCACTATATTTTGACTACTGTATGCCATTATATAAATAAACATAATTGAATGGAAAATTCATACAACTCCTAGCATTTCTAACATCTACAATGACCGTGAATTTTTGCTAAAACTGTTAGGCCTTTACACATTTCACTGGAACCGTCAGTATTATGGGAAAAAATATTCAAGATGACTTTAATAGACCATAAGAACAATATTAAAAATGCTGTGAACAACCAATTGTCTC
Source organism: Ascaphus truei (assembly GCF_040206685.1). Lineage (NCBI taxonomy): Eukaryota > Metazoa > Chordata > Amphibia > Anura > Ascaphidae > Ascaphus > Ascaphus truei. The sequence continues at coordinate 56,221,209 of NC_134485.1, forward strand.
TGTCATCACAATATAAATATCAAGAGATCTCTCAGAGATAGTTGACCGGTATGGTTGGCACAAACAGTATTTCAAGAGATTATAAAAAAGTGGAGTGAAATGTAACTGATACAATGTAAACACAGAAACATGGTCTCAGAGAATAATACTTGCATATTAGCAATAAATTAACTTGCATGCCGACACCCCAAGAACACTAGGGTTTAGAAGAAGCAGTCAGTCCTCTGTTGCACAAAGTGAAAGATCCAAGCAGTATTTTTCTCCGATATACAGTAAAGCTTTATTACTGCACTAAAAAGCACAGCGTCACTGAAAAATAATAGATCCATTACAAAGACATGAATGAAAACAATCAAACATATCCACTATTCATCACTACGTCAAGTCATTAGTCATGCTTATAGACCACACCCCCTAATCAATATCAAGATGTTCAGTGGTTCAGTGGAGTTCACTTCTGGTATACTGACTCAAAACTGGATTTTTCTTGTTCCAATATAATAGATCTGTTATTGTACTATGTCTCTATCAATTCTAATCAAAATATACTATCCATCCTCACCATGAGACACCAGCCTTCCATCACTATACCAGTCTCATCTTTGCTGTTTTCACATTCCACTGTTCCACTGAAGCAAGTCAGCACAAACTAGGAGATAGGCCAACAGAATTTGAATTAGAAGATGGTGTCAGTTCTTTTGCAGCTATAAATCACTGATATCTAGCTACTAAGCATCACTACAATAATAAAGACAAGTATAGAGATATATAACTATAGAATGGTGTGAGTGTACTTATTTACCTCTCCAATGCACACATGGTAATTACAAATATTATGCTATAATCCTCTGATAAAGGACTTCTCAACATTTAATAACTCAAAACTTTAAAATTGTTACTTGTTAAGGGATGTACGAAATACTGTTATTTTAATCCAATGTATGATGTAATGCTAAAGTGGGCGAATTTTTAGGTCAAATACTGATTCAGAGCAGACTGTCCTAATTAACCTGCTCAGCTGGCACATTACTCCTTTAAAAAATCAAAAGCTCTTAGGGCAAAGAGATGTCTAGTCCAGGGAGACACCCGGAACTGCTGAAGAAATCTATTTCTCTCTGATCAAGGAAGATACTGTACCACTGTGGGGAGAAGCCTGTACCTTGACTCTTTTACCCCATCCTAGTCAGAATCGAGGAAGCTGGGGGTCTGAAGGTAACTGACCTCCACCTGTGACCTGTTTCCCTAATTGTTATTAGTAAGGGGCCTAGTCCCCCTACCCATAGTTATGGTGTGGCCTAAGCAGTGCTCCCTATGGGAGTTAGCTCTGTTTTGTTTGTTTTCTTTTGACTCTGTTTTGCTGAAAGATAAGCTATGTTTATGTTAAAACCCGCTGGCTAATAAAAGCCTATATTTTATTCCCCCCTAAAAACCTCTGCACTCATCTCCTACTGGGACTTTGTCAAAATTAAATAATACATCTACTGTATGTATTTCAAGTATATTCCAGTTCTCTTTTCTTTCTCTTAGTTGTTTATCGAGATCCCATAATGCTACTTGTATACTGAGAGTACTTATAACAAATACATTTGGTCAAGATCTCCCCCACACAATGGGTTGCTCTTCTAACCATTGTAATGTTGCTGACTTCAGAATAGGATACGGACCCGCAGGGCAGAGGTAGTGAGTAATACGCCAACCTTGGCCTGGGATCAGAGGTCTGAGATGCAGGGATAGTGAGGTACGGTTCCGGGGTCGACGCAGATGATAGGCAAAGGGTAGTCAGGTCCAGTTCTGAGGTTTAGGCAGGCGGCAGGCAAAGGGTAGTCAGGTCCGCTTCCGAGGTCAAGGCAGGCAAAGAGTAGTCACGTCCGGTTCCGAGGTCGAGATAGGCAGAAGGCAAATCAAAGGCAAGGCAGAACTCAGACAGGACAAGGCAACAAGTACTTTGCATGAACAAGGTTGAATAGCAACTGCCTGCTACTTAAAGGCCAGAGGCAGCTGCTGGCAATGAAAGTTCAAAGTGAGGCTTACTTCTTGTGAGGGCAGGGATTGCCAGGACGCAAGATGGCCGTGGTAGCTTCAGCGAAGGTGATGTCACTTCCTGTAACTATCCATCCTGAATGTTTGGACAGATCCCTTATACCCATAGAAGTAGACACACACTTAATCTTGTTTTCCAGACTGGGTTAAAAATCTCCAACCTAACAATTGACCCAGTTGTCTGCTCAGACCACCATTCCATTTTATTCTCAATCACAGCCCCCCCATCCCACATACAGGCTCTTTCCCTTGGAGATGACAAGGTATCAAACTGTAAGGAAACAGGGAACACGTCCTTTGCGACGCATTCCCTCCTTACCTGTTGCCGCACAGACCTCTGCTCTGGCACCAGTGCGTGCACGCACCCCGCTCTGTTTACAGAGTGTGCGTACACATGCAGCTCTTCTATGCTGCCACGCAGCTTAGCTCCATCCCCTCGGATGCGCCGCGCACCGCTGCCCAGCTGAATGGCAAGATTGTCTAATGCCCACTTATTTCCTGCAGCCTATCCTAGCCTCCACTCCACCTCCCTAGCTATTGGTTCCTGTTCAATACCCTGCTCTCACTGCCAAGCTTTGGTGAGCATAACTGGTTGTAGCCTTGAGCTCCTGCATTTGTTATGCCTTGATCCTGTCCTATTGCAGTTTGGATTCTACGTGTACCGACTCGGCTTGACTTCTGAACCCCTCTGGACATCGACCCCGGCTTACCCTCGACTCTGCGTACCTCTCCAACCCAGACCACGGCTATACTTACTTCTATGATTCTGACCTCTCCAACCCCAGACCACGGCTTAACAGACTTTTACTATTCTTACCTCTTCATCCCAGCTCTAGTATACCATGTGACAGGGGCTTGGGGGACAATGGATGTGACGTCATTGAAAGCCTGTCACATGGTAGTAGAGCTAATCAGAGTAGGGATAGACTTACCACGCTCTGATTGGCTACCGTACCATGAGGACGGCCATGTTTCTTTTAATGACGTCATCTGAAAGGCAATTGAAGCAAAGCCATTCTGATTGGCTGTGCTTTCATTGCCTTTGTGTGACGTCATCATTTTTTTTTTTCGGGCAAAACACATGGTTTTCACGGCCGGGAACCATGACGAAAATGTGACGTCATAGGCCTTTAAAAGCCTATGTCGTCTCATTTTGAAGCAAGACGCCGAGGAGGAAGGACCTCCAACAGAAGAAGAAGGCCAGGGCGTGGCCGTAGAAGACAAGAAGACCCCGGAAGAGAGCCGCAGATAGAAGAAAGAAGAATACAGATGAAGATGGATTACAAATAGAAGACCCGTGGATTGTTTTGGATTTTTAGTTTAATAAATATTATTTTATGGTTTGTTATTTTATGGGTTCCTGTGCATGGATTGGTTCGAGAGTAAGCTGTTCAATGGGAGTCGTGAGTGGGTCAAGTAATGGTAAGTGAACTAAAGAAATGTATTTTATTTATCTTGTTCATTTTTTTAAAAGCTTTTTTTAACATGTGTATTTATTTATTTTTGGTATATCATTTCTTGCCACTGTATGTATGTATGTATGTATGTATGTATGTATGTATGTATGTATGTATGTATGTCTAGATCGATATATACATACAGGGTAAGAAATGATATTGTTTTAAAAGCTTGATTTGCTGTGTTTTAAATTAATTTGGCTATGCTGCTATGCATAAATGTGTGTATAATGTATTTTAAAATTAGATAGATGTAATTGTTGCTATTGTATGGTGTACTTTAGGTCAGGGTGAGGCTTGCTTTTGTATATTATATTCTTTTTGGTACTTATATTTTTTCACAGGATAAATTGTTCTGTTCAACGCTTGAATTAGTTAATTGTTTAATTATTAGGGATGGAATGTAAATTGGGAATAGGATATTCAGCGCTTGTGCTGCAGAAGTTATTGTTGGAAAAATCCCTGTGCTGCACGTGCATGGAGCGTCTCCCCAGAGGCTCCCACTTCAGAGGTGATCCCCCCTAAAAAGGGGGAGGACACCCTGAGAAACAGAGAAAGAAAATTGCACAGAAGCGCACAAGAGATGGAATTAATAACAGTATTTTAATAAAACAAACACATAAATAGCTGAGAGGATCCAACCCCTTCTCAGCTCAAGAAGTAAAATGCCCAGAAACTAAAACCATACATATGGTCTCTTAACATAAAATGTCTAGGGAAAATACATCACATACAACAAAAAGACAATCAGTGTAAAAATAAACAAAGAAAGTACTAACAGCCCAAGGGGATTTAAATGAAAACCGCCATAGAGGACTATATAACCGCTGACAGGGGGAGACGAACACTTACACTAAGGCAAAGGTGGGGGTCCACAGATGACCGCACAGGATCCGGATCGCGGCACCAGGGAAGATGAAACAGCCACCACTTGAGCCTCAGGCAGGCTCCGTCTCAGCCTCTCATCAAACACGCGCAGGATGACCTGTCGTGACCTCTTTTTGCTGAGAGGCTGAGACGGAGCCTGCCTGAGGCTCAAGTGGTGGCTTAGTGTAAGTGTTCGTCTCCCCCTGTCAGCGGTTATATAGTCCTCTATGGTGGTTTTCATTTAAATCCCCTTGGCTATTTATGTGTTTGTTTTATTAAAATACTGTTATTAATTCCATCTCTTGTGCGCTTCTGTGCAATTTTCTTTCTATGGAATGTCGCAAAGGATGAGAAATGAATCTCTTGATGGTGCTTCTAAATCCAGGATTGTGCAATGTTGGCCATAATGCCTAGGAGACCGGGGTATGTTAATTGTATATTAAATGTGTGGATGTGTGACAGGGTATATGGCTCACCATATGAAGCCTAACATGGACAGAGCAAAAATTACCACTCTTAGAAGCGAAACCACATGGAAGCCCTTATATAAAGAGACTCCCAGTGCAATCACTATGTGGATAGAACATATCCTGTATCATAGGCTGGAGCCCTGCACATACCCTATAGTCACAATAACCATAAACATAGTAGGTCACTCACATATTAACCCCTTCTGCTCCATGACAGCGTGCATCCGTTCCGTTTCGTAGATAGAGTATATGTAGAAAGATGGTGGAGCACTGCAAAGAAATAGGGCTGGAGGCAGATCCGTGAAAAATAAAAATGCTTTAATCCAAATGCATGGTAGCAACAGCTACATTAAAAGGGTCCTCTAATGCGTTTCGTGCTTTAATAGCGCTTTATCAAAGAGTTCTTTGCAGTGCTCCACCATCTTTCTATGGAATGTAAATTGTTTAGGGATGTAATTAATGAATGCTAATTGATTTATGGTTACTGGATTGGTTTAAATAGTATACTTGTTTGGAGGTATTGGTATTTTGTTTTGAATATGTTATTGTTAACATTCATTTGCAGAATGTATATGGTGCATAGATTGTATGCGTCATATATACAATGTAAATGCAATGTTTTGATTGTCATTTGAGGTTTTTGATTGGCATTTGAGGATTTTGATTGGAAAATCAGATTGGATTATTAAAGGAAATTGATTTTATTGTAGTGTGTCTGTATGGAGGAGTGTTATTTGTAGTACAGCATGTTTTTGATAACACTTTTACATTTATTTGTATATTGGTTCATCATGTGTGTGTATATATATATATATATATATATATATATATATATATATATATATATATATATCTCTGTATATATGTAGTTGCATGATGAAGCCACTGTACAAATGAATGGGTGAAAGGTGGGTATCGGGCCAGTGTGGCTTAACCCCTTAATTACCTTTGCGGTTATTATCCGATAAGGTGTTTAAGGGGTTAATTGATATCTGAATGTAATTGCAATGTATTGGCTTTGTATTGGCTATGTATTTGGTGGGCAACGAAAGACAAGGATGTTGCTGGCGATGGGGGCTTCTTATTGATGAGGTCAGTAGAACTTTATTTATTTTAATATGCTAGTTAATGTGTTTAATATTGGGCAAATAATCTATTATCCCTATAGATAATAGTTATTTAGCACATTATTGTACTGTAGGTGTTTGGGGGGGGGGAGGGATGTATGTATTGAATGTATAGGCCAGGTTTATTTTTTTTACATTCAGGGTTGGTTTCTTAGTTCTGCGTGAGACCTCTGGAGACCACCTGCGATCTCCTCGGGTATCTCACAGGTATCAGGCTGGTGGTTCCATGGGTGACACCTGCGGGGATGAAGCAGTGGCCTCACATCTGTGGGGGCATCGCGGACCCATAGGTGTGGGGATGAAGCGGTGGTCCCACATCTGTGGGGGCACCGCGGACCCGTAGTGAGCACTCGTGAGTTCCCCAGACCCCCATGGGAACAACCCGAGGCCCCTCAGACACCTGTGGGTCTGACCCGGGGCTCCCAGACATCCGCAGGCCAACCGTGGGGACCCAATTGTGGCCCACAGTGACCCAAGGAGACCACCTGGGGGCCATGGCGCTTGGCGGGACCCACCAACAGGCCTCCAGAACCTGTTTGAAACAAACTGCTGGTACCCTGTAGGTCTGTCAGGTGCCCCGCCAGCCCACCAGGGACGCGCGTGGGGCTGGGGTATGAATCCTGTATGTAAAAGGATAAATCATGTATTTATGGGGGGGCACAGGGGGTGGGTAATGTATTTAAAAAATAGAATGATGCTTATTGTGGGGCTGCGTATTGTTTTTATTGTGGTACTGGGGGTGGGGGGTGAGGGTGGTTAGGCCTCACGGGGTGGGGGTTAGTGTGGGAGGGTATGTAGGTGTCCCGAGTGGTGGGTGAGGGTGGGTTAACCCCTTAATGACTGTAGCGGTTAAAAACAGCTATGGTGATTAAGGGGTATGGGGACATTACATTGGATGTTTTCATTCTTGTGTCTGTTTTGCAGCAGCGGAGGGGGCATGGGCAGGATGAAGATGAGGATGGCCTTCATCGTGGCAGCCGGAAATGGTGCTATATGTATTTAATGTATTTATTGTTGTTTATGTATTTTAAATACACAGGGGGTGTTTGTTGTTTATTGCAATGTTTATTGGGGGCAAATGTCCCCAATAAACATGCTATTCTGCCTTAACCCCTTCATTGCCTTAGCGGCTATACGCTATGGTAATGAAGCAGCATTTATGTATTTTAATAATATTGTGCGGAAGCAGGGGGTCCCCTGAGCTGAACCGCATTGATTTGTGGCTCAGAGACCCCCTGCTTCCCGAGTTACAGGCCCCAGTTTGGGGCATCGGTTACAGTGTCGCCGCCATATTTATAGCGGACACGGCGCGAATGGGACGCTATAAAGATGGCGGTGACACTGCCACCCGATGACACATACCGGGACCTGTAACTCGGGAAGCAGGGGTCCCTGGTCCACAAAGCAACGCAGTTCAGCTCAGGGGACCCCCTGCTCACAGTACACTATTATTAAAAATACATTCATGCTGCTTCGTTACCATAGCACATAGCCGCAAAGGTAAGGAACAAGTGTTTATTGATATGTGTGTTTTACTGATAGTGTAGATATGCAGAGGGTCTCCGGAGCTGAACCGCTTTGGTTTTAGGTCCGGGGACCCCCTGCTTCCCGAGATACAGGCCCCTTTATGCGGTGCCGGTATCCCTCTGCTTTGTTTACATTCCGCGGTCACGTGATCGGGACCTTTAAATGCAGAGGGATACCGGCACCTCATAAAGGGGCCTGTATCTCGGGAAGCAGGGGTCCCCGGACCTGAAACCAATGCAGTTAAGCTCCGGAGACCCCCTGCACATGTACACTAGGAGTCAAAGTTGTTTATAAATAATTTATATTTTGCCGATGTTTGCGCTGAGAGAGCGGCTGGTCTCTCTCTGCTGCAAACACCTATCGGCAGAAACGGCCTATCGGCAGATTATCGGGAGTGTAACAGGGGAGTAATCCCTGTTCAAGTAATGTGCCTTTAATCTAGCAGTGTGATGGTTAACTGCTGGTAGTCAATTAATAAACACCACCTGCCTGATTTAGATTGCTTATAAAAGCCTGTCTGTTGAGACAGGAAGTGTGTCTCCTTAGCTCATACCTGAGCTGAAGTTGGGAGAGAGAGCAGAGATTGTCTTTGACTCTCACAACAGTCTTGAGACCTGCCAGAAGAAACAGCAGAGCTGCTTACAAGACACAGGGAAAACTTCTAAACCAGGGACAGAGAAGATTTTCCCTCCAAACTACAAGGAACAGAGAAGACTTTTATTACAAGACTTTTTATATCTGTTCATTTCATGCTATGTGTTTGGGGCTGGGATACATGCTTAACTAAGGGAGTTGTGCATTGCATATTATTTCACTAGAACCACTCCCAAGTGAATAGAAGCTGTGTTTCCCCCTTGCTTGCATGGTTTCCTAATGTTAAGGAAAAGGCACAATAAAGCCTCGTTATAATTTCACCTTATAAAGTCTCCAATTGTGTACCTCTGTGAACGTCCGTCTTCAGGGAGCCAGGCTGTTTCGGCACAGGCTCATCGGCAGTTTTGCTTTCGCAGTGATTCGGCAGGGATCGGCATGGATTCAGCACTTACTGAATACTGCGAGGGCAAATCGCCAAAATAAGGCCTATTGGCAACCCTTGGCGATTGCACTTTTTCAGCGCTTTTTTTTTTTTTAGATTTTCTAGTTCCCTACACTCCCATTTGCTCACTTCGATGTGCTGATGAAGAACGCCTAACAGTTCCCAGAATCTCCTTGACTTGCTTTGGGGCTCTAGCTTTTAGGCACACTGCTCCCACTCTCTGAAACAATCTGCCTCATTCAGTTTGAGAGACCACCTCTCTGGAAATCTATAAAAAGAAGCTCAAGACCTACCTGTTTATCCAGGCACTTAATTAATTAACTGCAAGCTGTCTGGCATTCAATAGCTATAGTACCATCCCATCCTGTATTGTATCTTTCCTTGTATTTGGTCTCATTTATAGCCCTAAATGTTTTCTTCTTTTTCCCTTTTTGTAACTGTGAAGTGCTTTGAGTACCATTGGGATTAAAGCACTATATATATAGTTAAATGGCTGGATATATAGTTTTTATTATTTATTATTAGTTAACAATAATCTGCCATTTAATTGTACAATCTCCCAGAGAACCCCATTTGCTTTTAACTTTATTATTTTGCAGAGCCTTGCATAAGCTAATCCTTTTGCTACATTCCATATTCTGGTATACTTAAAATGGAAACGATAACAATAAAATAAAAGTATTTAACAAAACCGTTTATATTCCTAAACACATTTTAATAAGGATTTGCATTTAAGTTTTCATATTTCATTTTACTTTCTATTACATTAATTTATTATGTTTCTCATAGTTTGAAAGATACCATTAAGCCCCCAATGGCCACAATACTGTGCTGTTACACCCTGCTGTTAACATGTTTTCTTCATGGTACAGTATCTTAACTGCTATGCATACATTTTAGTCCTCAAATATGGTCTGTTTATATAGTCGTACAGTCTATTGGTGTTTTAACTTTGCAACTATACAGCACGTTTAAGTTTATACGCACTTTGTGCTTTTATAACTGAATGTTGCTGGAGCAGATTAAAGATATTTTCTTTCCTGCTAATGTATGGACGACTTGGTCACTGTTTTTGAGTGTCGCTACATTTGAACGAGCAGTCCAAGTGATTGGGATTTTTTTTTATTTAGGATTGAAGAAAGGGGACCTGAACCCCATTAATTTCAGTTCCGGGGACCCCCTGATTCCAGAGATACAGACCTACATATGGGGTGCCGGTAACGGATCTGCCTGGGCTTGCTGCTGTTTAAAGTTTACAGCTCCCACATCACGCGGGCCAATAGGGCAGCCGAACCTAATGACGTCACCGCTTCCTATTTGCTCGCAGACCACGAGAGCTTTGAAACGCCGCCATCACATGAGCCCTACTAGACGAGCAGAGCGGCTACTGACACCCCCTCCGGAGATAAGTATCTCCAGAAGCAGGGGGACCCCTGAGCTGAAATTAGTGGGGTTCAATCCTGGAAACCCCCGGCTTCAATCCTATGTTAAAAACGAACAACAAAATCACCAAACAAATAGCATGATTGGATTACCTCTTTAATCGTAAAGTTCTGATTTACTGAAGGGCATTAGAAATTGCGGATCATGAAGTTGCAATTTATATCATGCACGACCAGCAGACTTTTAATTAACTTTCAACTTTCCCCAGATAAATGAAAATATAAAATCGTGGCTAAAGGAACTCTGCCTTAAACAAAAATGAAAACATGGACGTTAACGTTGAAGAGTCAGGTTCAAATCTGGTGTCTGCTTAGACAGGTCATTTTATCTCCATGTGTCTCAGGCACCAAGATTAAATGGTAATCTCTACAGAGACGTACTCCAGAGTCGGTCTAGGACATTTCATTGCTGGCATTTTGCCGCTACCAAATGTGCGCAGGCGTTTAACCACTACTCACCTTGCTGTCCTTATCTCCCGCCGCCGGCCGCTTCGCCACCAGTCTCTAACCTTACCCTTTACCCTAAGAAACCCTGACCTTAACCCCCTACCCTACAAACCTTATCGCTTACTCTAAGACCCCATCCGTAACCCCTTAACTGCTAAATTAAACCTTACATTAAAATACCTTGGTAAAATAGCAGATATAGAAAAATACTGTCAGGCGCTCCAAAATGTAGTTTTAAAGCTTTTTTGTGCAAATTAAACAACCATCCCATGCAGACCAACGTTTCAGCACACCAATGCCTTTGTCATAAGTAGAGCACAAAATTAAATATAAGAGATACTAGATGAACAATCTCCCTGCATATTGAACAGTTTAAAAACACTGTTATAACAAACAGATGAGGTGGCTACTGCGTTTGTGTGGTGCTTTACCTGTGGCTCACAGGAGGCCTGAACTTCCGCTGCTGGGAGCCTGGGGTGTACCTAATCCGTCTGGTGACAGCGCCTCCACCTGTGAGGGATCCTGACAGCGCCGGATAACCCCTTCACAGGACCCAATGTAATAACTACACACAGTGTATATGATAACAGTTTACTACATGTAGATGATGATATGGATAACAATATAACACACACCAAATAGGCCATGCACAGCTGTAACCTCCCAGAGTGCCCTCCAACCCAGCGTCCACACCCTGATAGGATATCCCCAAAGTACTGAGGTGCCCCATGGCACCTAACCACCTGGCGTCCACAGAAGTCAACCCACCCAATATGTGTGACAGCGCTGCCTACAACTAACATGTTATTGTTGGTGCACTTGGAGATGTAGAGATACATGCCGGGTGCTCCAGCACCTGGTAGCACCGACTGAAGACAAGGGGCAGTCCGGTCCCACGCCGTCATCATCAGCGATGAGTCCGTCTCCACGTGGGGTGGTATCCAGCTGGAGGGTTCCACCTTAACAGTCCCACAGGCCGCATCTGCTGCGCGGCATTCTTTGCTGTGTCCCTGACACTAATGAGATAATGGGGCAGTGTCCCTGTCTAAAGGCCTGTCACAAACTTTACAGGGGAGTCGGGACCTAGCTGAGGCCTATGGGGGTCTCTGGCCTAGTGCAGGGGCCACAGACACCCTGCACACACACACTACCCTCTCCTGTCCCAGCTCCAAGTGACATGGTCTCTGGCGCGCCAAATGTATCTACTTGTGGAAGCAGGGGAATCCGGCCGCCCGATTGGCTGCTGCAGCCCATGTGTCTAGCAGCCCCAAGGGCTGCTGGGGGTTGTAGTCCCCTCAGAGCCTATCTCCTAATGGCCGCCGCTCACGCTGATGTAATGCGCATGCGCGAACATCCTGTAATGGTTGCCACACTGTTCTTCCCTGTGCAAATATGGCGGCGCCCTGCAAGGAGCGCCACCGCGAACTTCCGGCGACCGCTCGCCATCCTGAATGCCCGCACTGCTCAGTAACCTCCCCGCACACTCCGCCGCTAGCACCCGCACGTCCCCACATAGCTCCCGGAGGTAATGGGACATGGGGAGCCCAGAGGGGAACCTGGCCACATAATACTACAGAGCTGATTTAATTGAAGAAAAAAAAAAAACACACGTAGGATATCACTTGGATTGCTCCTTTTATTAGGGTGTAACCTTCACTTCCACTACACTATTAGCAGCTTAATTTGCTCACTGCTATTTTCCTACTAGTAATCTCTGGTGCCTTTCAAATTGAACTGTAACACTAGTTTCAATCAGAATCTACTATAAAAACCAGCATTCTTATTTTACTTTGAAGTAAAGGAGTCTATTCCTTACAGCCCTGCAGAGGTTGTGATACCGGTGATTAAATTATGCTGCATACATTAAGAAGCCTGATCATTATACAATTGCCTAACTGTTTTACCTGTTTTGCTCAAATGGTTTCCAGGCAAATGTATAATCCAGAATATAGCATCAGCCATGTGTTCTGATAAAATTGTAACATAAATGCAATACTTTCAAGATTCAGTATAATACTGTATAAGGTTTCAGGTCATTTTTTGAATAAACATGTTTTTTTTTTTTTTTTAAAAACACGTACTGTATGCTATTTTCAGTATATTGTCAGTAGCACCACCAAGTTTCGCTGCTTAGTCAGACCTTTGTTATATACTGTACTGTATATGCTGTAAGAAACCCCATGGCCCAGGGAAGGTTAGGAAAGAATAGCAGGAAGAAAGGGTTGTTTCTTTAAAAGTCTTGCATATGTAATTCTCCCAGTGTGAGCTACAATGTATCACTTCCAATTATTAGAGACAGATGCAGGAGATACTGCATGTTTGGGTCAAGATGATCACATACTGTAGGGTTTCTCAACTCCAAGGGAGTTCTCTGAGTTGACATTTCTTACGTAGCCTTTGTCAGCAAAATGACCATCATAAAGCCCACACTGCATTTTACAGAACAGAAAAAAAAACACTTATGAGCACATTCATATCTCTAACAGGTCCACAAATCTGCCTTTCCCCATAGTCACTCAGCAAGCAATGCATCCACTGCAACCAGGAATTCTGGGTAATGACATGCAGATTAGCACTCAGGGTGTCACTTTTTGCTTCTCATCCATTTTAACATGGACCCCTATAATCTTATGCCTACTTATTACACAGCTTTTCAGCACAGCCTGTGTTAAAGAAGTACATAGCCAGTAAACCTACTCACAGAGAGCTGTTTCGACCTTTTGGGTCTCATCAGTGCGAGGTTGGTTACTGACTTTGTATTGTGAAGCCGGTAGTGACCACAAACCAGGTACACAAAGTAAATTATGTTAAGTAAAAAAGTGACAAAAAACCATCACCGTACAGCAAATACAAATCACTTATGAGCATATTCACGTCTAGGACAGGTCTTTAAACCACACATTTTACAAATTGGGTTATTTCCAGAGGAGTACTACTGTATAACTTTAGTACAGGTATATTTTTAAAACAAAAATAACTCCCTTTTTCAGAATCTAAATACTATGTTGTGCAAGAAAATGGGCCGTGTGTTCGCTATTTTTGCAAGGTTGGCAGTATTCTTTCAATCTAATATATTATTAATAAGGAAAGTAATAATAAAAATTTTTTTTAAATAAGTAATATTTATTTTATTAGAACTATTTAGTCTCTACAAAAGGTGAATAGGAATAGATTTGTAAAAGCTTCTCTGCTAAGAGCATAGTTTCATCATGGTATCCATTGTTTTATATTTGAACTCAATGAGCTAAATAGAAATCATTACAGCATGTGCAATTGACTATTACAATTTAGTGTAAATGCAGGCTACACTTTTAGCAAGGGTAAGATGAAGAGATCCTGTCAACAGATGCTCTCCTGAAAGGGGAGATAACAGGGTATCCCCAATAGCATGCACTCGTACATCTTAAAGACTGACAATTTATTTATTTATTTATTTATTTATTTATAAAATATTTTACCAGGAAGTAATACATTGAGAGTTACCTCTCGTTTTCAAGTATGTCCTGGGCACAGAGTAAAACAAATAATACATGGTTACAAATACAGTTACATAAATGAACAAGGTATACATTTATATACAAGACATTGCATGCACAGTTAAAGAAAATATATATTATGAGCGTATGAAACAGTTACAGACCAGATTAAAGTGTGAGACAGCCTTAGATTTGAAAGAACTTAAGCTGGTGGTGGATATGAGAGTCTCTGGTAGGTTGTTCCAGTTTTGGGGTGCACGGAAGGAGAAGGAGGAACGTCCGGATACTTTGTTGAGTCTTGGGACCATGAATAGTCTTTTGGAGTCTGATCTCAGGTGATAGGTACTGCATGTGGTAGGGGTGAGGAGCTTGTTCAGGTAGCTGGGTAGCTTGCCCAGAAAGTATTTGAGGGTGAGACAGGAAAGGTGAACTTTGCGCCTAGACTCTAGTGATGACCAATCTAGTTCTTTGAGCATTTCGCAGTGATGTGTGTTGTAGTTGCATTGGAGAACAAAACGACAAATTGAATTGTAGAGGGTGTCAAGTTTGCTAAGGTGGGTTTGAGGAGCCGAGCCATATACTATGTCTCCATAGTCAATAATTGGCATTAGCATCTGCTGTGCAATACGCTTTCTGACCAGGAGACTTAGGGAGGATTTGTTCCTGTAAAGTACCCCTAGTTTGGCATAGGTCTTGGTTGTCAGGGTATCAATGTGCATCCCGAATGTTAAGTGGGAGTCAAACCATAAGCCCAGGTATTTAAAACTAGTGACAGGTGTTAGGGTGGTTTTAGCATTGGTTCTAATCAGGAGCTCAGTCACTGGAAGCTTTACAAATTTAGTCTTGGTCCCAAATACCATTGTTACAGTCTTGTCAGTGTTTAAAAACAGTTTGTTTTGGGAAATCCAGTTTTCGAGTCTCAAAAAGTCAGACTGAAGTATGTGTTGAAGGTCAGAGAGGCTATGGCTGTGTGCATACAGGATTGTGTCATCTGCATACATGTGTATTGAGGCTTCCTTACAAGCTGTGGGAAGATCATTAATGAACACTGAGAAGAGTAGGGGCCCCAGAACAGAGCCTTGCGGGACACCACAGGTGATATCCAGGGGGTTGGAGTTAGAGCCTGAGATGGACACATGTTGGGATCTTCCTGATAGGTAGGACTGAAACCAGTTTAAAGCATGTTTCCCTATTCCAGAGCTCTGGAGTTTGTTAAGCAGGATAGCATGATCAACTGTGTCAAAAGCCTTTGCAAAATCTAGGAATACTGCACCAGTGAGTTGTCCCCGTTCCATTCCACACTGGATTTCATTGCAAACTTTTAGCAGGGTAGTTACGGTGGAGTGTTTGGGACGAAACCCAGACTGGAATTGGCTAGGGAAATTTGTCTTGGTGTAGAACTCGCTTAATTGGGAGTGGACACATTTTTCCATGACTTTGGATAGAATTGGGAGAAGTGAGATTGGCCTGTAGTTTGAGACAGTGTTTTTGTCCCCACTTTTGAAGATTGGGACAACTCTGGCAGTTTTCCAGGTCTTAGGGATATGGCCTGCAGACAGGATAGAGTTGACTATGGACGCAATTGGTTTGGCAATGGCTGGGGCACCAAGTCGTAGGAACCTAGATTGTAGTAAGTCGGGTCCACATTGGCTGCTTAGTTTTAGTTTGAGGAGCGCTTGTGTAATCTCCTCTTCAGATACTGGGCTAAATTGAAAATTGTGGGCAGTGTTGGGAGGGGGTGGGACTATAGGGGTACTCCCAGGATGAGATTCAGGTTTGGGGTTTGTGCTGCGTTTGGCTAATAAGTTAGTGGCACACCCCACAAAGTAATCATTGAATGCATTTGCAATGTCAGTGGGGTTTGTCAGAGTAATATCCCCCTTAGTGATATTACTTGGTTGTTGATGGTTAGGAGGCTGGAATATATTGTTGATAACCTTCCAGAAATTAGCTGGGTTTGATGTATTCTGGAGGAGATTGTCAGAGTAATATTGTGCTTTTGCATGCCTTGTTTGCCTTGTGCACACGTTCCGCAGGCATCTGTAGTGATTGAGATCCTTGGTAGTGCCAGTTACTTTGTAGCTTTTCCACAAGGCATCCCTGAACTGGTAGAGTGCTATAAGGTCAGGTGTAACCCATGGAAGGTGGGCCCCCCGTACCCTTATTTTGCGTAGTGGAGCATGGGTATCGCAGAGTTTTAAGAACTCGGATTGGAAATAGTCGAGCGCAGAATCAGGGTCGGGAATTAAATCGATTCTGTGCCATGGGCAGTTGGTAAGGTCATCCAGAAACTGTTGTGGGTTAAAGTTTTTAAATGTTCTAGTGAGGAGAACTTTGGGGCTTGAATGGGGCGGTTTAATTTTCCTTACACAGTACACTATTGCATGGTCACTGAAAATGTCAGGAAGGATGCCAGAGGATTGGATTCTGCTGGGGTTTGAGGAGAGAATCCAGTCTAGCAAGGAATGGTTATGCGACTTCAGTTTTATTCGTGTGGGTTGGGAAATGAGTTGCGATAGGTTAAGTGACTTGAGTTGTATCTGGATTTTGTGGTTTTTAGGATCAAGCCAATTGAAGTTGAAATCCCCAAGAACTAGCAGCTCACTCTTCTCATTCAGAGAGGAAATGGAGGCAAGAAATTGGGTGATATCAGTCAAGGATTGTAGAAGGGCTTTAGGGGGGCGGTAGATGCCAGCAAGCAAGATGGGCTTAGAAAAGGGGAGGCAGATTTTGCCAACTAGAGTTTCAAAAGAGGGTGGACTTGGTGGGCAATGTAGCAGTGTAAATTGTAAGGTGTCTGCAATATAAAATAACACCCCTCCTCCTCTCTTTGACCTATCTCTCCTAAAAATGGAGTATCCCTGAATGGCGATATTTGCATCAGGGGTTTTAGAGGATAGCCATGTTTCTGTAAGAACGATGGCTTTGGGTTTATGCATAAGGCACCATGCCCTTAGTTCGTCTAGTTTGGGCAGCAGGCTCCGGATGTTTATATGGGCGACAGATAGCCCTTTTTGGAATTTAAAGGTGGAATTCTCAGGGGCATGGGACAGAGCTGAAATGGGAGGACCTGGGTTAGTTTCAATATCACCTGCTAGAGAGAGTAATAGTATGAGAAGAAATTTGGGTAGTTGTTTACAAGTTGTAAATTTGTGGTGTTTTCCATTAGAGTGAGCAGTGGTTGGTGTGCTGGTTTTTAGAGTTCTCCACCAACATTCAGTAGATAGTGCAAGGCTTTTGAGTAGTCCAGGGTTTATGGTGATGTTGGGTGTGGGCCAGGATGGAGGAGTTTGTAGTGTATAGAGGGAGTAACATCTCCATGAGGCCAGGAGAAAGAAAAAAGTTAGAAGACATAGCAGGTTCATGATGCCAGAGGTAGGCAGTGTTGCATGGAGCTGTTATGAGCAGAGTGAGTGTGTGCAGACTAAACAGCAGGGGTGAACCTGTACCTTGTCATGTGTTTTGCTGCATTGCAATGCTAGGGTCAAGTCAGGGTTTCAGTGTTTTGTGCAGTCAGTTTTGGGAGAGGCTGCAGTGAAAGAAGTTGTAAAGGGGTGGGGGGTTAAACTATGCAGGCTAACAAGCTTGGGATCATAGTGTGATCTGAATAGCTAACCGTTTGTTGTCTTGAGTTAAAGAGTGTGCAGTCCCCAGTCACCTCTAGTCAAACTGTAGTCTAACTGTATCACTTAAAAACCTCACTTTAAATGCCTCACTGCCTAATGCAGTTCCTGCCCAATGCAGCTGAGCTGTTAGTATTATACACAAAAAAAAAGGTCACATGACCCTCCCCCTCCCCAATCAGTCACCTTGTTCCATTTGTTCAATTAACAGCACAGAGTTAAGAGGAAAGGAAAAAAAAAAAATACTTTTTACATTCAAACATACTAACTTATATATCAATTCAACAAGGCCAGATTCAGTCTTATACAGAGAGTTTCAACATCAGGAACATACTTATATATCAATTCAACAAGGCCAGATTCAGTCTTATACAATAGTGTGGTCAATGGTAGATAGGCTGAGTGGCAGTACCTAGTGGTTGATGTCGTAACATCTGTACTGTAGTAGTACATCCTGGTGTTCTAAGTTAGAGGAGGGTCCATACACATTTAGGTATTTAACTTCTGGCCCTAGTCAACTTCAGACCAGACAATAGTTACAAAGTATTGTTTATCATAACAGAAATGGTAAAAATAATGGCTACACATAGTTTAAAAAAACAGCGTGAAAAAAAACCACATTACTGTGTAAGATCAGTCACTAGGCAATTGATGGCTGGTCAGGTGCAGGATAAGTATCTAGGGCACTAGGTGCCTGTCATGTCCTGGTACTCGGTAAACCTGTGAAAGACCTGACACTGGTCAGGGTATAGCTGGGAATCACTGCAAATGAGTCTACAGAGTGATACAGTTACAGCTAAGTTGGCTAGGGATGCAGCCAGGGGGCATACACAGTCATCTCCCCTTACAGGAGAGCATCTGTCGACAGTACCTCTTCCTCTTACCCTATTATATTTCCCCTAGTGCACTTACCCCTCACCACTATTGTACAGTACTACCTAGGTTGAGTGGGCATCTCCGTTCTCTTCTTCTTTACATTTTTAGCTAGATAGCGACAGTAGTACTTAAATGTAACTTGTTATCATCTTTGCAGTCAAAACCTACCAATGGTGGAGTCTTAACGTTTTCACTTTTATATACAGCTTTTCATCAGAAGCCACGTCTTTACTTTCTGAAAACAAAACTGTAAACGTATTCTCGCCAACTTGTTCTATGCCTAAATGATAAAGTGTTCTATTAACGTCTTGACTATTCTTGGAATGATTACCACTCTGTAGCGCTTCTGAAACAGGTATGCACAAACTGACATGACAGCCTATTATGCATTCTTTTTGTCTAGAATCAAAAACTCCTTGAATAAAAATCAATGGCTCATTAGGCATAAGAGGAGGAGTACAGACTTGCTGAAGAAATATTATATTCTGCCAGGATTGCTTTGTCCCAGTGTGAAGCCTTATCTGTAAAACTTGCACACAATTACTTTTTAATGATATCGCACTGGCTCATTAGGAGAGCAGCCACCACTGAGACTTTGAAGTGTAATCATGCAGATATACCAGAATCTCAAATATAGTGCTTTTGGAACTAAAATATGTTTTTACACAGAAATGGTTTATTGACAACATAAAAACAATCACACAGAGAACACAGGTTTTTTTTTCTCATGATCACTTCAAATATAAAACCCTCTTTGCGTGAGGAAATAGTAACTAGCATTCTTTAAACTCAAATCTTTCCACTGTATATTTAAATATGTGGCATATATTTCTGAGTTTGTTGGTGACTTTCTATAATTTTTTTACTTTTTACAACAATTTGTCAGTTTCATACAACATAGAAAAACTGAAACGTACTTGATTGAGACCATTTTGATGCTGAGAACTTGATGGCAGCTGAGCACCACCGGACTTCTGGAATTGTGACCATGTGATGGATTGGAGAGCTATTGCATTGGGTAGCGATCGTGTGGCTGCAGCTATCCTCATGCCACAAATGGAAGTGGACCAATCTCGATTTCCATTCAAATCCCATTTACTGATCTGATCTTCCCATATAAACAAATAGCAAAAATAGCATGCTGTTCCCTGAATGTTTGTGATACGGAAATATATTCTCTTCCTTCTTAATTGTCAGACTGCCTTGATCTAAGCTAGCACTTGGCTTCCAATGTACTTGGAGCTGTTGGGTCAGTTTTTCTCAGCTCCAGATGAAGTTTAATATTTAACCAGGCTGCTAACCTTAAATCATGGCTGAGGCAGAGAGCTCAGACTGGCTGCATTAGAGGGGTGGATGCAAAACCTGTTACTCTATGGAACGGCCTGTTTAAATGCGCTTTGCTGTGAGTGGGCATACAGCTGTTGCACCAGCAATACAACATCATCAACAGTTTCAGCAACATATGCTGCAAACCAGTCCATAGGTATCTAAAGCTCCAGCTTACTTGGTGGTTGGTGAAGTCCAAGCTGCATATGAAACCTTCAGTATGGACAAACTTATCTGTATAAAGTAATACATTGTACCATCCTCGATCACCTGGCCTGACTTATCACCAGTGTTTCCTGTCCGAGAGGTTTAAGGAAGAGATGCATTGCAAGTCTTTTCTTCAGGGTCTCACTGATGTCTGCAAAAAGGGGAATAGATCAGTTTAATAAACCAATAAATAGAGTGTGGAACAATATGTACAGTACATGTGCTCTGACGCTCCACTCTCTGGTGGGTAAAACACCACTGCACAAGAGCCTTGCCTCTCGCAGTCCAGCTGGTTGAGAACTACTAAAGTGAGGCTGTGGTGATCTCAGGACACTGGATTTCCTCTGGTAGATAAGGACCATACCCAAGCATGCTTTGAGGGCCAAGAAAAAAACAGTAAGCTGTCTTCCAATCACCACAGATTGGCTCCAGAATAGCCACTGTCCAAAAGGCTCAGAAAACTCCCTTTATAACCCTGGGGGAAACAGGGTCACAGGGATGATTGTCCAAATCCCGAAATAAATTGTGCATTTGCCCATGTCATGAATTTCCCCATGTCACAACCTCAGCTAATGAGAAAACAAGTCTTGTTCCTCATCGCATAGTCAATAAGCAAGACTTGTAGAAAATCACTCACAAATACTGAAGTTCCTCCTACCATGGGTACAAATTGACCCAGGGAGCAGCTAGAATTGTAAATGTATCAAAGATAGTGGCACTCATGGAATTGTACTTAAAGAAAAAAATGTTTTATTGATCTGACACATAACCAATAGGTCAGTAGCACTACTGATTGCCTCTAGCTCTGGCCGATCCATAGTTCTAAGATACATTCTTTAATAAGAAATGAGTAAAGCATGAATGCATTGCAAAAATCAAGTGTATACATGAGGTTTTACGTCCATACCCATTGGCCCAAATAACTTTGGTGTTGGAGGGACAGACAGCTGCAGAAGAAGTTAAAGTGACTGTCTGGTTTCCCTCACACAGGTATTTGATAAATCATCTGCGGTCAGGCCTCAAAGGACAGCTGAGGAACAGAGACCAGGGGGGGGAATCTATTTTCTCCTATCTTCACAATAAGATAGAAAAAAGGAATAATGGTCTCAAAAACACTTCTGGCATTCCACTGCTTATAAAAATTGTAATAGCAGTTTTTGGGGGTAAAAGCAGGGGAAAGACCATGGAAAAATGTACCTCTAGAGGTGAAAAATATACAGTACCAGAACAATCTTCATCTGATTTTCAGAAATACAGTACTAAAATTAGTACGTTTAGTTCCATGGGTGGGTCACTTACTACAGTAATAGTTTAGGGCAAGTTCCCCTCAAACAATCTTAACTTGCTGCAAACCCATTATAACCAGACAGCCAAGATGAGTCTACCAACCTAGGGACTGGCAAATGCTCCTCTTGCCAACCTGACCAAAGCCTGCCTGCTGCCAGCCCTGACCCCTGCTTCCTTACCGACTACGGATACTCTTACAGGGCTCTGGTTGTGGTCGGTTTATTTGCATCCCTACCTCAGCCCTGCGGGTCCACCTCCTGATTTGAGACGAGTACCGTCACACCTACTAAAGATGTCCTTCCTGATGGCATTCCTTACTTTGACGGCATCGAGTTTGAGATATTTATTTAAAGAGTATTATGGAGATATAGTGTTAAAGCGTAGAAATAAAATCAATGAGTCAAGGGTTCAAAGTAACAGGTGAGTTTATCTGTACCAAGGCACCATTGAGAGAAAAGAATTCCAACAAGGAACTCTGGCCTCTGAAAACATATTGCTTGGATCACATTTTTATACATTTCAAAATGAGTAATACACCCCTTAAGGGGGCTGGCTTAGAGATAAATGATAATATGATGACATGCAAAAATACATATTTGTTGATACCTAAATATGCTGCATACGCTATATTCTTATCGATAATTTACCATAATGTGGGCCTCTTAACCTTGTGACATAAGGGAGTTACTCTGTCCAGCCCTGTATGCAATGTAGCTGTTAGATAAGAAATCCTTCGTTCAGCAGAAATATCTAATGCAGGAGAAATCGCTTACGAATGCTATTTCTAATTATTACATGACTCGTAGGAATTACACAAGGGGGGGTTAGATCCAGAAGCGATACTCTGCAGAATCAAACATTCATAATTCATTCATTCACGAATGAAACAAGTAAACATTCATACAAACACTCAAAATGGCGGTTAGGCCAAAATGGAGGTGATGATAGCCACACACGTTATCTCAATCTTCACAATAGATATAGTAGAGAAATAGTATTTAAAGAGCAGGAGTTTGTCGTACCAAGTATGTAGTCCATAGAGAAGTTACAAAACTCAAAAATCCATGCTAGTGGCGATTGTGAAGTATCAATATACATTATAATAATAGTGTACATGTGCAGGGCGTCTCCTGAGCTGAACCGCATTGATTTCAGCCTCGGGAGCCCCTGCTTCCTGAGTTACAAGCCAAGATATGGGGTGCCCTATCTCCATTATTTACATGTCACACGTCATGGACGCTTTAAAAATGGCAAAAAAACTGGCATCAGATGCCCCATACTGGGGCCTTTAATTTGGGAAGCAGGGGGTCCCTAAGCCAGAAATCAAAGCGGTTCAGCTCAGGAGACCCCCTGCTCCTGCACACTATTACAATAAATGTTTTGTATGCACAGGAATTATACTATAGGCCAACGGTGGCCCTTGGATGTTCCCTGCGGGTGTCTGGGGGCTCCACAGGGGTCCCCGGGTAGTCCCCGCATGTGTCCGGGGTTCCCCGCTTGCCTGCAGTACCAATCCTGTGCCCCCCCCAAGAAAACATTCTTTTAAATAAATACACCCCCTGCCTTCCCCGCCCACTAACACATACAGTACAATCATAGCCAACATTACTATTATCCACATATAGATAAACAGTGTTCGACAAATCACCCAAAAATCTACTCGCCACCTAGTCCCACCCCAAACCCCGCCCCTAGTCCCGCCCCCAACCCTAGTCCCGCCCCCAACCCCGCTTTAAAATAAAATATATAAATAAAATACATTTAATAAATTCCGAGTCAGAACAACATTCGTTTTTGACATAAATCTATTTATTGTATTACATTATACTACAATTAGAGGGGAGAGACACAGAGGGGAGAGACACAGAGGTGAGAGCGGGTGGGTGACACACACACACAGAGGGTGGGTGATACACAGAGAGAGAGAGGGTGGGTGACTGACTGGGTGGGTGACTGACTGACTGACTGGGTGACTGACTGACTGGGTGGGTGACTGACTGACTGGGTGGGTGACTGACTGACTGACTGGGTAGGTGACTGACTGACTGGGTAGGTGACTGACTGACTGGGTGGGTGACTGACTGACTGACTGGGTGGGTGACTGACTGGGTGGGTGACTGACTGGGTGACTGACTGGGTGACTGACTGACTGGGTGACTGACTGACTGGGTGACTGACTGTCTGACTGGGTGGGTGACTGACTGGGTGTCTGACTGACTGGGTGACTGACTGACTGGGTGACTAGCTGACTGGGTGACTGACTGACTGGGTGACTGACTGGGTGTGTGACTAACTGACTGGGTGACTGACTGACTGGGTGACTGACTGGGTGGGTGACTGTGTGGGTGACTGACTGGGTGGGTGACTGACTGGGTGGGTGACTGACTTGGTGGGTGACTGACTGGGTGGGTGACTGACTGGGTGGGTGACTGCCCTGGTGGGTGACTGACTGGGTGGGTGACTGACTGACTGGGTGACTGACTGACTGGGTGGGTGGGTGACTGACTGGGTGGGTGGGTGACTGACTGGGTGGGTGACTGACTGGGTGGGTGGGTGACTGAGTGGGTGGGTGGGTGACTGACTGACTGGGTGGGTGACTGACTGACTGGGTGGGTGACTGACTGACTGGGTGGGTGACTGACTGACTGGGTGGGTGACTGACTGACTGGATGGGTGACTGACTGGGTAGGTGACTGACTAGGTGGGTAGGTGACTGACTACTTGTCATCTCTCTCTCTCTCCCCCCCCCCCTACACACACACTCTCTCTCTCTCTCCCCCCAACACACACACACACACTCTCTCTCTCCCCCCTACACACACTCTCTCTGTCCCCCCTACACACTCTCTCTCTCTGCCACCCCCCCTACACACACACACACACACCACTGAGTGTGAGTGGTGCTTTAAATGTTGGTGGGCTTATGACATCACTCACCCCGTATCTCCGGAGCAGATCTCTTCGGCTGATGCCTCTCCTTGGGGATCCCCTGAGCAGGTGTCAGCTCACACAGGCACCTCACCCTCCCTCACAGAGTAGTGTCGGCCATATTGCTCCCGACTCTTCCTGAGGCTGTTGGTCGCGTTTGTGGAGGGGGACAGGGGAAGCCCCCTCCACACACAGTGAGTTGGGGACGCGCCAAGACTCCGCTCTCCAGCCTCCCCAGGCAGCACATGGAAGGGGGCCAGCATGGGAGCGGGGCAGCACATGGGAGGGGGCAGCACACGGGAGGGGGCCACATGGGAGCGGGGCAGCACACGGGAGGGAAGCAGTGCACGGGAGGGGGCCGCATGGGAGAGGGACAACACACGGGAGGGGGGCAGCACATGGGAGGGGGCCACATGGGAGCGGGGCCACATGGGAGCGGGGCAGCACACGGGAGCGGGGCAGCACATGGGGGGGGCAGCACACAGGTGGGGGCCACATGGGAGCGAGACAGCACATGGGAGCGGGGCAGGCACGGGAGCGGGGCAGCATGGGAGCGGGGCCAGCACGGGAGCGGGGCAGCACACGGGAGGGGGCCACATGAGAGCAGGGCAGCACACGGGAGGGGGGCAGCAAATGGGAGGGGGCCACAAGGGAGCGGGGCAGCACATGGGAGCGGGCAAGCACAGAGCGGGAACCACCACCATCCCACCCAAGTGCACAGCCGCGCAACACAACCCCCCCCATCCCATGTGTCGTCCACCCCAGGGCAGGGGGGGGTGGAGATCGGGGGAAGGGGCTAACCCAGCGCTGCCTGCCGGCCCTCTTCCCCGCGTTAACCCAATCAGGGAGGGGGATCATTTAATTATTTATTTATTTTTTAAAAATTGGCCCAAGCAGGGGAATTCATAGAGCCACAGCAACGACTCGCCAGCGGCCAAAATCCACTCGCCACGGGCGTGTAGTTATAATTAATTGTCGAACACTGTAGATAAAATTGCATTTGCCCATTTAAAATACATTAAGCAACATAAATAAAGTAAATAAATCTTGTACTCACCCCTGCCAGGCTGCCATGATGAAGGCCGTCTTCATCCTCATCCCTGTCCATGTTCTTCGTTGCCACAAACAATACAGTACATTAAAAAAAGACAATCTAATGTCCCCTAACCCCTTAATCACCATGATTGTAATATAGTGTCCGTTTTAGACATTTATTGTCCATAACTTAATTGCAGTCATCCAATGAAATGGCTAATTAGGCTACATATAGGCATCACAACCTATCATAGACACTCCTGATGAAACCTCAGTTGAGGTGAAACGTGTAGAGTATACCCTGTGAACTACTGAGT
This sequence comes from Ascaphus truei, assembly GCF_040206685.1. Taxonomy (NCBI): domain Eukaryota; kingdom Metazoa; phylum Chordata; class Amphibia; order Anura; family Ascaphidae; genus Ascaphus; species Ascaphus truei. The sequence continues at coordinate 56,246,697 of NC_134485.1, forward strand.
AGGAGGCTCAACACAGCGCAACCTGCTTGTTCCTGCACCTGCCCCCCGTCTATCATCCAGGGATTCCCCCCGGAAGCACGGAGACAGGGACGCAAGCCTAGCTGAATGCAGGAGTGAGGAAGACCTCTCCAGCTTCCAGCGTCAGCGTCGATCTTATGATCAAAATGCTGTATTTGATCTAACACCATGTGAGTGTCTTTTACTTATATCTTTTACTCATATAAAACGTTATCAGTCTCCACTATTTTTGGTTCTCTTGTTCTATTCCACGAAGGTTATTATACCTGCTGATATTCCTGGCACTGCACCGCAAAGAATCCTTTACATACATACTTAAACAGTGAGGAATTTGTGAGTATTAATTTTGTGGACTTTGAAGAAATCTACTTATTATATTCACTCAAAAAACATATTGCTCCATTGTTTGTATGTTTTGTTTTCACATGTACCTGCGCTCCCCAAAAACACCTGGACATCTAAGAAACGTATGGATTGGGAAAGCAATCTGAATTAGGGTTTGATCTGCAAACTACATTCATTTGCACCTGGATGTGTATTTTATCACTTATCACTTCACAATCATTTGTATGGTATGCATCTTTTATAGTGAATTAAGCACTATTTATATCATATATTCTTTTTATAAGTAATATCACTGATTAGAGCTAAGCGCCACAAGGACAACACCTATTTTTTTTTTGCACAATCTGTATAACGTATCTGTAAGAGATGTGTGCAGAGGTATGCAATGGAGACCGTTTTTAAGGTGAAATTAAAATAAGGCTTTATTGTCTGTTCCTCTAAACAATACAGCAAGCAAAAAGATAAATAAAACAATAAACACCTATCCCTGTGTAAGGTCTAACTCACTTCCCCAGTCCCTCTCTGCAAGGCTGGGGGGGAAAGCCCCTTACTCACTTATCAGCCTAAAGTCTCAGCGGTACCTTAACGCAGGTGGCCCTTCAGGTCAGTGATGTCTGCTTGAGGGTCCATAGAGGTCTGATCCCCTTGTGTCTTTCTCTCAGGACACAGCCCTCCTTTCCTTCTGTCAGCTCTTTTGTGAGCTAATTAATCTCTTTCCTGTTACTCAGAACAGGCTTTTTCTAACAGTCCTAATCAGCCAGATGGAGTCTGGTTGATTGCCTGTGCAATTAACCAGCACACTGCTTAGAGGCAGTTTCTTTCAACAGTGATAAGTCCCTGTCACACTATCCAAAGTAATATTTGATCTGGGTATTGAGAAAAGGAAAAAACAAGTCCCTTCTCCCACCAACCCAAAAACAAATTTTAATAGGAAAGGGCACATATGGCACCCATGGCTGTGCCTCTCCTTTGCAAAGAAAACTTATTGTTAAACACAAAATAATTATGATGTAATATAAATTTCAATAATTTCAGCATAAAATTGACATGGACCCAATCCTCCCTTTTTCCAGCCGATAAAAAAGTACTTAGTATAAAGTGCCTCTACGTCGCAGGTAACTAAAATAACCTCTTTATCAATTGTGAGCATATCAATTTTACTCAAGACATCCATAGTGTCTCAGACATGGGATGGCAGCATCTCAACCAGCGGCCACAGAAAAGGATCAATGTATACAGGCTGACACAGCCCTCCGATGCCAGACACTCTGGCCATACCTGCTGGTCGAAGAAGGTCTTTGTGTACTTTAGGAAGAGGATATAATGTTGGAATAACTGGTCTCTTTACATCCAGATATTGTAATTCCTTAGCTGTAATCAAACCCTCACATAGTGCCACCTGAAACATACGATCGAAAATAGTTTTGTATTACTATGTGGGATTAAAAAGATGTTTAATAACAGTATTCATTATTAAATTGCATTATCTGATTTTCATACATTTTCTTTGGCCAAATTACTACATTTCCTCCTTCGTCAGAAGGTTTATATACTAACTCCTCCAAATCTTGTAATTATTTTAGTGCATTTCTCTCTTTCTTCTCCCCCCAGAAATACTTGGTCTCATGGACATAATATCCCTTGTGACCAAATTAGTAGAAATTGCAACCTGGGGACAAATATAATTGAGAGAAGTCAAGGTATAAATTGATCTAAAACTACAGTAGATTCCTTAACTACAGTAGATTGAGCCTCGCTTTCCTGCAATAGTTGAACTAATTAGTCTACATCCTGCTTAGAAAAACCCATAGTATCGAGCAAGGGTTCCCTGTCTATCCTGCATTGAACAAGCTGCTCTTTAATGATTGGCGCGATACTGCAGGACAAATACACTTGTATTTATGTATGTATGAATGTATATCTTTATTTGTATGTATATCTTTATTTACATACTCTAGCGTCCACAGTGTATCAGTACTTTGCAAAAGAGACAATACAGTACAGGGAATTATAATACAATAGGTGTAACAAACAAAATTAGTCAATAGGAAAATAAATCACTGCCCCGGAGAGCTTAAAATCTAAGTGGTATGTTGGGAGATTTACAGAGACATCAGGGGAGGGAATAAGTGCAGTAGAGGGCAGTGTTTGGCGACAATGGTTGGTAGGAGTTATTGTGTATATGGGGCAATAGCCATAATTCAAGGCTATTGAAATGCTTAATTTAAGAGGTACGTTTAAATGACTTGAAGGTGGGGAGAGAAGGTTTTTAATGTATAGTGAGTGTGAAGGAAAAAGGTTTAAGGCGAGAGAGAAGTAGAAGTTAAAGGGGTGGAAAGGAGACAGTTGTGAGAAGAGTGCAGGAGACGAGCAGGGACATAACAAGAGATCAAAGCTGACATTAAGGGAGGAGCAGATGAGTGGTGAGCATTGAAGGTAAGGAAGAGAACATTGTAGGTGATCTAAAATTTGATGGGAAGACAGGAGAGGGATTTAAGGAGGAGGTGAGCAGAGACTACCTTGGAGAAAGTTCAATTATTCTAGCAGAATTTTGGATAGATTGCAAAGCAGAAAGTTGTGAGGTAGGGAGGCTAGTTAGCAGTTTGTTACAATAATCCAGGATGAGGATAATGGCATGCATTAGTGTTTTAGCAGTAGATTGACAGAGGAAAGGGGTGATCGTGACATGAATGTGTAGCCTGGTAAGAAATGGGGCTATAGTTCTATCCTCCTGGTATAATTCCTGATAAGGGCAGGTTGCCAGGAGTTATCATGGGTCTCCCCCACTTCAAGCACATGCCCTGAATGGTGTAGGTAGGTCACCTGACCATGTGTCCAATCAAGAGACACAGGGGCGGTGCCTGCTGAGATCATAAAGAGCAGTGCATTTCCTATTTAGTCTGTCTGTGAGTTCTGTCAGTCTGACAGTAGAGTGAGTTAGTGTTAGGGAGGGGAGGAGTGATCAGCTCATGAGTAGAGCTGATATAGCTAGTGAGTTATAGGTGGACCAAATACCTCTCACCCTGCTTAGGGGGTGAGGGAAGAGCTAGCCCTACTCTGGATGCCCTTTGGTCCAGAGTGGCGGCAGGGACCATCACAAGGGAGAACAGTTAGTGGACTGTGCATCAACTGTACCTGTCGGCTACTGCTGCTGCCCAAGAGAATAAAGAGTCTGCTGGTTTTAAAGACAACCTTGTGTGAGACTGGAATCTCTCATCCCTGGAGAGGGATTTCTGTGGTAGGGATTCCACCCCGCGTCCCTGGGGCTTACTACAGATGGAGGCGCTGCACCATTGAATGAGAACGAAGGCACTCACCCCAGTAACCTGTTCCTGTTGTCCCCCATGTCATCGCGGGAGACTCAGGCCCTCCTGTTGCCAGCAGGTATGCACCACACAGAGACATACAGCCAGACCCCAGAACACCTTAGGGGACCTGATCTGCGATTGAGTGGGGGAGCATGGGCTAAAAATGTGAATGGAGAAGAAAGGGAGGATTCAAATGTCCCTCCTATATATATGCATCAATACTTTACAAAGTTGAGAAAAGCTTTACACAGAAGTTAATGTTATGACCTCTTTTTTTATAGACACACAAGCAGATATTCAGTGGACAGTTCAAATGATAAACAATTGAGGACTATAGCTGCTATTTACAATGCATCCTGGTCTTTATCCTGCACTGCTGGTTGTGTGTTTTTTCCAAGTATTTTTTTTTATCTTTTTATATAAACGTGCAATAACATTTCTTATATATACTGTATATATATATATATATAAAAAATGTTATTACACGTTTATATAAAAAGATTAAAAAAATATATATATATATATATTGTTTTCATATGTGTGTGCGCACCTAATGTTATGGGTATACTGGGGTTTTTTTTATCCCTTTTTTCGTTTTTGATTGTCATATATTGTGTTATACCCTTAGCTGCACCACAGTATTACTAGAATTGAATGCCTGTTGCAGTTGTGTAGAGATTCAATTAAATATATTTACAAGCACCACAAAGATATATTACACACTACATGAAGTTATTGGGGAGATGTGTTCAACCCTTCTACAACCCTAGAAAAGGAGAGACTTTCTTTATGGCTAAACCAGTTACTGAACGAACATCATTGAAGATAGTAGCAGAGCTGATTTATCTATATGAGCAGGAGGATTAATGCTCAGAACTGTAACATCTAAGAAAGGGCTACAATTTGTTCTTAGTAGCATGGACACAGTAAACATACATGAACAGAATCCTAGCTAGTCCATGGAATCTAAATTATAGTTAAGCCTGATGAAGTTGTAAGTTTATTTGAAATAACCTAAGTCTGCTGTGCACTATTTTTAAGAAGCTATGACTGGTACCAGCGGTTTTGTATTTTTTTATATTTTTATCGTGGATATAACAGAGCATATTAAATAAAGGATTGTCTACGTTTTCAAACATTGGGATACAAGATTAACGATTTCGGGAGGTATTAAGAGTGCTCTAGAACTGTTGTTTTGTTTTCCTGATACTTCTATATTGTATGTTTCGGAGATAGAGCAGCACCAGATTTTGGTATAAGTATTTATGATATATTTGTGTGCTTGTGACCTATGGCATGCATACTGTACAATTTATTTATCCTGATGGAATGTAGGTTTAGTACTTCACAATGCACTTATTAGAAGGATACACTGTACATTTTAATGACACGTCGACTACAAAGATATAGCACAGGATTATTGGAGCTGTATTTGCGAAAAAGTATCTCTTTGTTGCAAGTTGTGATTTTGAGATTTACACAATGCTTTGGAACTTCGAGTTTCTTTTAAACAAAGAATGAGTCTATATGTCTAAAAACATTATAAATATGTAACCCATGTTCCCCCCCTGCCCTCCCCCGGTCGCAGACTGGACCTCCAGGGTGTAGTGAGGGCTGGTGGGTGGTGCGTACCTGTGAGGAACAGGAGGGCCTGAGTCTCCCGCGGTGGTATAGGGGATAACAGGGACAGGCTTCTGGGTTATATGCCTCCATCTTCTTTAGCAACAGTGGTGCAGCGCCTCCATCTCTGGCGAGCCTTAAGGGATAAGGTGAAATCCTCCCAGAGAAGCCCTGGTCTCAGGGCAAGAGATTTCAGTCTCACACAGTCTTTGTAATAAAGCAGCAATGTCTCTTTATTCTGTACAGCAGATCAGTAGCAGCACACAGCAGCAGCTCATGCACAGCAGCCGTTCATATGCAGTGTACAGGGTTTTGTCCTCCTCTCCTTCTCCTCCAGGCTGTACCCATGCAGGATGGGCTGTATGGGGTTCCAATAACCCCGACAACCACCCCTAGGGTATACCCTCTGGGTGAGACAAGATCCCCCCTCCCCCACTGAGCAGGTGAGGGGCATTGGTCCACCACCTATAGTTTTATCAGCTCTAAACAGGCTGGTCTTCTGCCTCCTCTCCAAGCACAGGTGTCACTCTAATCATGACCTTTCAGGTCAGACACTCCAGCACTCTCTGCTCACAGGACAGAACTGCTTGTCACTTACAGGAACAGGCAGGACTAAGTTTAGTCAGCCCCACCCCTCCTGATGTCAACAGGCCCCTCCCCTGTGTCTCATGCCTGCACACAGAGTCAGGGGCCTACCTCCAACAATCACAGCAGGACTTGAAGCAGGGGAAACCCATGATAACTACTGGTGGCCTGCCCTTAGCAGGACTTACACCAGTAGGAGAAAGATATATAGCCCCCATTTCTTACCGGGGCTACAAATATATATAACAATAAATACTTTCCCAGTAGTACGATATGTATTGTTTACATTACTATATCTACATTACTTTATCCCCGGGGTGAGGTAATCATAGACCGTCGGTAATAGATTTCTATATTCTATATCAGCAGCTTGGCCAAAAAAACATGAAAAAGGTCCTGTATTTACCAAGCCAATAGTGTTGATATGCATTGAAATAATACAGTGGTTTTCGGCCTGTATTTTCAGGTAATTGCATTTTGTATTGTATGTCTTTATTTGTATAGCGCCATTAATGTACATAGCACTTCACAGTAGTAATACACGCGGTAATCATATAAATAACAAATAATAAATAAATATAAATAAAAGGTCATGGGAATAAGTGCTTCAGGCAAACGTAACATTTAGGAAGAGGAGTCCCTGCTCCGAGAGGCTAACAATCTAATTGGTATGTAGGAGGAATGTACAGAAACAGTAGGAGGGCATTTTGGTAAGTGCTTCTGCAGGGGGCCAAGCTTTATGTATCATGTGTCTAGTAATATTTACGGTGCTACTCATATGCTTCTTTAAGCAAGTGTGTCTTAAGGTGGGTCTTAAAGGTGGATAGAGTGGGTGCTAGTCGTGTATCGAGGGGAAGGGCATTCCAGAGGTGTGGGGCAGTCAGTGAGAAAGGTTTAAGGCCTCGGGCATGGTCAGCGCTTATGCGCTGACCCGTGCTGAGGCGCGCTGCTGCTCGGCACTGAGCCCCTGCAGCCGCAATGAGAGCGGCTTTAGCAGGGGCTCGCGCACGCTTCCGCACGCTTGTGGAAGCGTGGGTCTCAAAGAGTCTTGAGAATTCCCTGCTTGCCGGAGCGCAGGGCCGGTCACGTGAGCGGTTCGCACAATGAGAGCGAACCAGCTCCTTGAAGTCACTGGCCCGCCCCTGGCCCGCCCCCTGACGCTGTGTAAGGCCATGGGGGAAAGCACCGCTTTCCCTCAGCACTGTTAAAGACACTATGTCCCAGGCCTAAGGCGGGAGACGGCTTTAGATACAAAGGGGGTAGAGAGAAGACATCCTTGAGCAGAACGCAAGAATCGGGATGGTGCATAGCGAGAAATTAGGGATGAGATACAAGTAGGGGCAGAAGAGTGTAAAGCTTTAAAAGTGAGGAGGAGAATTGCATGTGTGTGATACAGGATTTGATAGGAAACCATGAGAGTGATTTCAGCAGGGGAGACGCTGAGACAGATTTAGGAAAGAGTAGAGTGATTCTGGCAGCAGCGTTTAGGATAGTTTGTAGGTGAGACAGGAAGACCGGACAGCAGGTGGTTACAGTAGTCATGACGGGAGAGAATGAGGGCCTGAGTCAGAGTTTTAGCAGTCGAGCAACAGAGAAAAGGGCAAATCTTTGTAATATTGCGGAGGAAAAAGCAACAGGTTTTAGAGACGTTTTGAATGTGAGAGGAGAATGTGAGAGAGGAGTCAAGTGTGACCCCTAGGCAGCATGCTTGGGCTACTGGGTGAATGATGGTACTTCCAACAGTAATGTGGAAGGAGGTAGTAAGGCCAGGTTTGGGAGGGAGTATGAGGAGCTCTGTTTTTGTCATGTTAAGTTAAAGTCAGCGGAGGGCCATCCAGGATGATATCGCAGAGAGATATTCAGAAAGTTTGGTCTGTACAGAAGGTGTAAGGTATGGGGTTGAAAAGTAAATTTGTGTGTCGTCAGTATAGAGGTGATATTTAAACACAAGGGATGTGATTAGGTCACTTAGAGAATGTGTGTACAGAGAAGAGGGTGGTCCACAGTGTCAAATGCTTCAGAGAGGTCGAGTTATAATTTTATAGGAAAGGAAATATATTTAGGACACGTTAGAAAATAAATACATTTATGGGGTAAATTGTCAACAGAAGTTGACTATTTTAGTAAATTCCATTGGAAGCAATGCTACAAGTGATGTATCACAGTTGGAGCACAATTGCAAGAAATTGCGTCATTTTCATCACCTCTTTTCTCGAAGTTTTGTCCCACATACTGTACGTGAACTTGTCATTAAGCGAGTAGCAAAAGGAAGTGTTAGTGAGGAATTGTATTGTATTTGCATCCCAAAAATCTGCCTGAACTGGTCCGGGTAACAATTTGCATAAAATGTAGGAAACAGTTTTAAATCTGACAGAAACGTAAGCATAAAATAAAGCAACTCTTCAAAACACATTGCACTCACCTTACTTTGATATATCACCCCATAGTTTCCTTCCATAAATCTGATACTCTCTCTTTCAAAGGTTTTACAGCCAAGAGATTTTAATGCACATCTTTGTTTTAAATATATATGTAATGATTATTAAGGAGGACTTTTATGTAGCAGAATTATTGCTTAAAATATAAATATTAAACAAAATATTACGTTTGAATGCTTCTTATATTTCCCTACTGAAGAAATGTGTAACTACTCCATATATTAGATTTATACCACAACTATTCTGACAAATAATTACTGCAATCAAAGCTGCTAAATATTTTTAACACTGTTTCAACTAAGGGGTTTTCAGGATATTCAATTAGGGATATGCATAATTAGTGATAAGATTTAGCTATTTGCTCCATAACAGGAGCAAAAGTTTTGATTTGTGCCACCTCTCTATATATAAAGCTTGTTACATTTGGCATTGATCTCAAGAGCACAGAGGTTAACTTCCCCATAGATCTGGCAGACTTAATTGACGCAATCCTGCTCCAAGATATTGCCGTAAACTTTGATATATCTCATGATACTATTGTTCTTAGCCACTCGTCTCTAACTGCTCCAAAACCCACTCCACTAATAACTAACTGACGCAAGTGGAGCAAAATTGAATTCAGAGAACCTTAGTATATGGACACAAAACGGTGTAGTAAGCATCATATTTGCGATGCTTGATACATACAGTATGACCTATTTTCTTACCATCAGACAGGAGACAAGAAGCTGTCTACTGCCCATCTTAGAGCAAGTTAATAACCTTCTTTCCAAATATAAAAATGTCTGCAAAACTGAGAAACCAGAAGGGATTTGTAATATTTGTTTTTCTCTGTATTAGAATTTGAATAGTGCTAATACAGGTAGTCCTCGCTATCCAACATTTCACTTTACAACTAATGGCATATCAGTGTCTCCCTATGCGCCATTTTTCGACGCCGGAATGTGATATCCAACGCTCACGCCACTGATTAACATGGAACTCACTTTACAACAGTTTCACTATCCAACACTACTTCCAGAACGGATTCCGTTGGATAACCGAGGACGGCCTGTAATTTGTAAGAAAACTGAAATCTGAGCAATGTAAAAGTGATTTTATAATTATTTCTAGAATAGTTAATGATTGAAAATATGCACAAAGCATTATACATTTTAAATATAAGTTTAGTATGTATTTACAGCACATTATTTTCATAGATATACTGTAGAGATGTACAGTAGCCAAGATTATCGCAACCAAGAACACGCTACAATTGATGAAAAATCTATTTTTTTAGACAGCTCGCCACAGCTTGGTAACGTAGCATCTAATCGTTATTTTATTATTTACTTACATTACCAGAATTGACCTCTCAGCGTCACACAGTCACATTATGACCTTGTTCTTAACCAGGCCTGTCAAACTCAGATTAGCTTGGGGGCCAATTCTTAAATCCGACTGCAAGAATCGGGACTCAACAGGAAAGAATAAAATACATATGCATACACTTTTTTTTCTTGAGCTTTTTACAGTATATCAACAATATGTAAACGTCGCTGGTATCTCTCTGTCCCATCCCCCCTCTCTCTCTTTCTCTCTCTCCCCCATCCCCTCCTCTATCCCCTTACTCTCACTCTCCTTAATCCTTTCTTCCTATCTAGAGATGAAATAGAATCCTGGTAAGTGTCCCTGAGAGAGGGTCTCTCTCTCCCTCCTCTCTTCCCTCTCTCCCCCTTTCTTCCCTATCTTCCTCATCCTCTCTATCCCCCCCACCCCCAATTCTGTCTCTCTCCCATTCCCTCTTACTCTCTACCCCTCTCACTCTTACTCTCCCCTTCCCAAATCCCCTCTCCATCTCCCCCAATCTCTCTCTTCCCCACTCTCTTCTTGACTCGCGCCCTCACTCTCCATTACTCTCCCCCACTCTGTCTCTCGCACCACACTCACAATACACACACAATACCCCCCTCCACACAACACAAACACACAATACTCCCACACAAAGCCACCCTCCCCTTACAATACCCTTTCCAACAATACCCCAAACCACCCTCCCCCACCATACCCCCACCACCACAAAACATAACCTCCCCCAAAATACCCTCCACCCCCACACAATACCCCCAGCTCTCCCCCCTGGTTCGAGCACAGGGCTGTTGAGCTGCCCCAGACCTCATGATGACCCCTTGTGACAGCCCTGTTCTAAACCCTATGTTCTTCAATTAAACGCACATGCATTCCTGGGAGATGCGAACGTACATTGCATGCTCTACGTACTGCATGGTGTTTTATTACACAAGGTGGAGCAAATATGCTGTCCACGACTCACTCCACAATAGTGTACGTGTGCGTGTCAGCACATATTATTGAGATTCCTTCTAGGCTCAAATTGTAATACGTGCCGTATGCAGCTCCATGTCCATATTTACTGCATGTAATATTTTATGCTATAGAGCAGGGGTGCACAGTCTTGGGGGCGTGAGATTTTTTTGGGGCGGCCCGGCAGTTACAAAGGCCCCGCACTCTTCCCCAAGGCATCTAAATGCCCCCTCCCTAACATTCCCCCTCCCTATCAGGCACATTCTGCAATGAATATGCTGCTGTGCATTGTGGGCACTGTACTGTACTTTTTGCAAAACTGCTTAATAAAAGATACAGGTGCATGTATGTTAAATATATTGGAAATATTTAATTGGCTTACTATTGTGTTTGTATGTGGGGAGGGTGTAGAGCTGCAGAATGTGTGACCAATAAATCAGTATTAATTAGAGAACTCAGAGTTAATGACACAGGAGGTGAGTGGGGTGATGGTGCAGACAACGGAAAAAAAAACAAAGAGGGCAAAGCACCAGTACATTAACATGATACAGACGCCGCAGACTTTATCCCTTCACCTCTATCTCCTTGTTTTTGTACAGTACCAGAAAAAAAACATGACACTGTGGTAGTTGAAATATTTATTAACAGAGGTAGTGTAATAAAGTATAACTTTAACTACAAAGATCATTGAGCAGTAGTTGTACCTGCGCAGGGAAGCAGGCAATACAATGAAAGTGAATGCTATTTTGTAAAGAACCATGACCAGGGGAACAGAGTTTGCACTACAGTCGTCAGGAGAACAGTACAGTATAAGAGGGAAAGGGATAAGTGGCCCAAAAGTACATTACAGAGAGTTTTCAAAAGGTGATGTTTGGAAATCCTGCACGGTAAGATGCACTTTACTGTATATAATACTTTAGGTCATATATACTGTACATGCAGTACAAATATACTGTACATTTGCAGAGAAAGATGATATAGGGAGGTGGGCATGCACGATAATTGGCAGATTGCAGCTGAATGTGTGAGTAGCAGATAATGTACCTTTATATCTGATGACATTAAGCCGCAACAAATATAACACACATTGACACAGGAGATCGCAATTTTTTCTTTTAAGCCCTTTTTGTAATTTCTGCAAAAGAGAAAATATTGTCATAGTTAATTATCAAGACATACAGTACAGCTTCACAATGCATCATTATACAGTACACTACACATACAACACATCAGTAGGCATTACATGATAACTGTCTACAGCACGATTTATCATTATTTTAACTGCATAGCTTTAGGAGCTTTACATGATACAGTTAGTTGTCATGTTACATAACAACAATCACCGCTTCTGTAGAGGAAATTGTATACTGTAGGTACATGACAAGGAATTATCCTTTAAAAAATATTTGTTTTAAATAATGTAGGTCATATTTTGGGTAAATGGACATAGTGTACTTTGTCAACCCTGCGTACAGTATTGTACAAACATTTACTCACCTTAAATACCTAAGTTATTGAACATAAATGCAGACGCCCGGCATAAGGACAAAGCCATTCTCATTCGGAGTCTGCAGGACAGAACAATACATTTTATGAAACAGATAGATGTAACATAATTTGTGTGTTCCTGTACAGTACTGTATGTGGTTGAACAGTTCTTCCAATTGCTGAACATCTACTTACACAAAACTCTACATATTCTTCAATAGTCCAAGTGAACTTCACCCAGCCGTGTTGGACCAAAATAAATAGGCAGGGTACGCCAAGGAATCCCATCCAGGGGATGTGGGCAAAAAGTTAGACAAACGTGCTAGTCCGCAACCAGAAAAATACACAGTACATTGCAAGCAAGGAGTATAGGCCCTAATATGGCCAACTGTACTAGTGAGCTCCATGCCATGACCTTTACACTACTGTACATAATCAATAATGGCTTTTAAAGCTGTTTTTTATGTTCTGCAATCCAGCATATTTAAAGACAAAGCTAAAATACATCTAGTGCGCAGTACTATATCAGACAAGGTTAGAGAACAAACTTACAAGTTACTTGCGATTGGAATACAGTACAAGATGCCTACAGTCCACCAAACTGGCCCCCGTAAACGAGGGCGAAATTGTCAGCAGAGTGAGGGTGGTGGAGGACAAGCAATCCTGGATGCTTTCAGTCCTCTTCTTCTTCCTCTTTCTTCCTTCTTTTTTCACTTCTCCTTCCATGAGGTTCTCTCCTTGTCACCATACTGCAGTTATATAAAATGTTCCAGAAAGGTTCTTGTGCCTTTATTCTATGGAACTCCAAGTAAAATAAATATTACCCCTTGAAGCACAACCACTGAACACTTTGGTTGATTCGTGACCATAATATTGCTTCACCATATATAGTTATACTGTAGGTTAATTGCAATAGTGAGAAAGAATAAGGAACTGCTACATTGCATGTTGCACGCTGGAACTTTCCATAGCAAGTGTATATAAGATGTGCATGTACAGGGGGTGTTGCTGGCATGACAGCAAGAGAGAGTGCAGAGGAGAGGGCAGAGAGACGTGTGAGAGAGAGACAGTGGGAGTGAGGGAAGTGTGCAGAGAGACAATGGGAGGATGAGGTGGGCAGAGGGACAGTGGGAGAGAGATGTACAGGAGATGTAAGGTGTGGGAATGTCCCAAAACATGAGTAAAGGTTCAAATAATCCATCCGTAAACCTCCTCAGCAATCCAATCAGATGTGAATTTATGCCGCTAAACAAGTTGCTTATGCACCATCTCCCCCCTTTCAAGAAGACTGTGTAGAATATATGGACACTAGTGGTGAGGTGTGGGATGCCGCATCTAGGGTTGAGGAGATGGCAGGTAGGGGCTTGTATTTCTGGATAGGACTGCTGCATAGTTATGAAAAGACATGTGCTCTGTTTCTCAACAGGAGTCTCACAGTTTCTCCTGAGGCAGTTCTGGTCTTGTTTCTAAATAAAATGAATGTAACCATGATAAAACTAAGATTTAGAGGGTTTTTTTATGAATTCATAATTTCAAGAATGTTAACAAATGATGCATATAGCCAGGACAATTTTGAGCCTGTCTGTCATAAATATTTGCACTACAAAATGTGCAAAACGACTACTGCAGTTTTTTCACTGTAGTGTTATTTTACTGTATGTCAGTACAATTTATATCTAAAAATAAATGTTTACACATGTATGTTCTTTTGCACAACACTAGTGCAATTTTTACACATTGGCCAAAACAATAGGGGGAAGTTTCATAAAACTGCAACTGGTATGAATTAATTTTGAAGTTGACAGATGTCACAGTAAAATGCTGTAGATTAGGAAACTAGCACAGTGTACATCAATTGCATTTCAATTAACTGCTAGAAGAGGTTGGTAAGGGAGTAAACCCTAAAAGGGTGCTTCAAATTGGTGTTTGCTGAAGATCGTTATCACAGTCTTCAAGGGATCAGTGGTTTTTGGTAATTCATTATCAGTGTGAAGCTTCCCCCATTAAGTGCATCAGTTCGTATACAGTCATGTATAATGTAAAGCTCAGGCACATAGAGTAAACCGCTATAGGGAAAGAGAGACCTCTAACCTGACCGGAGTGCTTGTCCCATCCGGCGGTTCCTTCTCTGGCGGGTCACGTGTTTCCAGCGGGTCCTTGAGCAGGGAGTGCAGAGACTCACGGGGCTGTCTCAGCCTGTGCCTGTTGAGCTGTTCATTCCGGGAGGAAGGAAGCCTCACCACTGTTCTCTTTGGCGTGCATCCGTCCCATCAGTAGAAGGCCAGGTAAGTGAAGAAGATTGGGGAGATGTTGGAGCACTGCAGTGAAAAATACCAGGCTGGCGGCGGCGTGCAACAAAAAAACTTTAATGCGGCATAAAAGCCCTGAATTAAAATGACAGAACAATTCTCTGACGCGTTTCGTCTGAGCGACTTTTTCAAAGACTCTTTGAAAAAGTCGCTCAGACGAAACGCGTCAGAGAATTGTTCTGTCATTTTAATTCAGGGCTTTTATGCCGCATTAAAGTTTTTTTTTTTTTTTTTTTTTTTTTTTTTTTTTTTTTTTGTTGCACGCCGCCGCCAGCCTGGTATTTTTCACTGCAGTGCTCCAACATCTCCCCAATCTTCTTCACTTAACTGCTAGAAGAGCCTGCAACACGGTACAGTACTGTAGCCTCTTCTAGCTCGAAAGGGGTTCATTTAATCCACTGATGAAGATGTTGCATTTTATATTATTTAGGGACACAAAGCAAATATTACAAAATATAAAGAAGTAATACATAAATCTAATAAACCTTACATCTACTAATAATATTACTGATAGACATCACAGTTAAATTACCCCAGGTAAATTATAGACATTCTGGGATTCTATAATTGTACTAACATGAAAGATCTTCATATAATAGATGCTCGAATTTAACCACATTTACTGTACTTACAGGTCTGAAAAACAAATGTAACCTTCCCTGTCCGGCTCATAGGGACTTTACACCAGGGTCTCTATTATTGGCTACTCAGACGGCATTACCTTATTTAGGGTACAGGCATCATACAGACTGGGCGTTCGCAATAATGGAACTTTATTCATTCAAACAGCAGCTTTATTATCCTTAAGATTATCTCACATCTATTATACACAGTGCATCTTGTATATCCAATTAAGTGTACTTTTGGATCATACTCATGGCTTCCCAACTGCCCCTATCTCAGCCCGCTAGGAAGGTGCTGAGGCTTTATGATGCTTCCGTGAGCCTGCCGGGCTGGCGGCGCGTGCAGCCGAGTTCACCAGTCTGCAGTGAGCTGCAGGGGAAAAGACAGGGGGCGTGACAGGGAGTGCAGGGGGCGCGGCCATGACGTCACTTGACAGGTTCGCCCTCATTGGCTGAACCGCCGGGCGGCATGGCCTAGCGCTCCGTCGCCAGTGTTAATCTCAATTTTCAGGTCTGCATGGAAAAACTCACCGCGCAGTGCGGCGGCCAACTATTGAGAGGCGGCTCTTGTCCCAGCAGCCCGCCATAGCGGGTGCTGCAGCAGCCCACCATAACGGGCGCTGCAGCTGCCAGTGAGGACCAAGCCTAAGGCTAAGGCCCCGCTCCCTCAGTCAGCGCGCCCGCACTGCAGACAGGCGGCGCGCTGACAGGCACAGACCGCGATATGCGGTCTGTAGGGAGCCGGAGCGGGAGGGGCGGGAGTGGTTTGAGCGGAGGGACCCGCTACTCCCCCTCCTCTCCACGGGCTCGGTCTCCCGGGCTGCAGGAGGGAGCTGCTGCGGGCTGCTGGAAGGTAAGCAGCTCCCGCTCTCTCCCCCTTCCCCCACAAATGCCCTCCTCACACACGCTGATACACACACACACACCACCCCCTACCTTGTGTAGGAAGCTGTCTGACAGCTCTCGCTCCTGCCCCCGCCGCTGATAGGCTCATCAGCGAACCACATGATGCGTCACCGCTCGGGATCACAATTTTCTTGCATCCCCTGGCGGCTGACGCGTCACAGCGCGTAGTGAGACGTGCAGCGAGGGGGAACTGGGACCGGCTCAGAGGGATTCCCCTGCTGGTGGGGAACGCTCACGCGGCCGCCCGCGTCGCCGGGCGCAGCGGGTCCCAGCCATAAGAGTAGTATGGGACCATCTCTGTGGGACATTATCTAAACAGGGTACTAATTAGAAAACAATGAAAGGCGTTCCTTACCCTATCTGAAACATAGCAACTTATCTACACTATTCACACTCAGATCTTTCCTCTTCAACTTCTCCTGAGAGCTGAGTTCCAAAAGCTTCCCCCTTACTATTTATTATGTCACTGTCTCCCGGCAGAAGGGGCAGGGCTTAACTTCTACTGAGTCACCCCAGCCAGATGTGATGAGGAAGGGGTGTTACTCTGTGTGAGCTCACACAGTTAACCTTTAAATCCCTAGTAATCCCTAAAGGAGAGTTACACAAACAATATGAGAGATAATGTATTGTTTAACTAAAATGCTGCTTTGGCAGTTAGGTTTCATCAATAAGTAATTTGTTGCGCTTGTATGGTGGTTTTACACCCTTGTAAACGCAATTACACCTGGGCTAAAAAAGTGCAAATTTTGCCGGATATAAACTTTCACATTGTTGTGCAATTTTTGCACCTAAGGTGTAAAATCAATTTTTACTTAATCACTTCACCGAACTTCATTTTTTCAGTACGAATTGCGAGTTGTAGTGCAACTATATATGTTGGCCTTAAGTACACAAACATTTGGAACAAAATGTATATATAGATATTTTTAGAAGAATTATGCATTGACCCCAAAAGCTAGAGGTGAGAATGTGGAATAAATATATACCACATACAGAGTCAGATTGACTAAAATTGCTACTGTAAACCTCACTGATTACTGAATCAGTTTGGTCAATCTGGCCCATAGTGTGGAAGAAAATATCTCCCATGTAATTAACAGATTACATGAATAACAATTTTACAGCAAGATAAATGTGAGGTCAAGATAATATATTTTTTGACAATGAAACAAGAGTATTATGTTGGATAGCTTTTTGATTACTTTTCCCTGGGTGTTCATTGTGCGTATTACAGTACTATAAATTCAAGACACATTAATTCACTGTTGTAATAGACATACTATTTCACTTTTTAAAAGCATACAGTAACTCCCTGACTAAGGTATACATGAAAATCAATGATTTCATTTAACCCTGCCCTTTTCTGATCAGGTGCAAATTGCACAGCAAAAAGGTTCTACAGGGTAAGTACTTTACATTGTATTGAATTTACACTCGCATGAAAGGGGCACTGTATGCTAATCCCTCTCATGATCTGGCATCACATTAAAACAATTGTGTAAAAAGAGACTTTGACAGCATATTACATTTTATATTTTTGGTCAGAATTAAGTTATTCAGGGGTGTATGTACCACTTGCTTCAATTATTTATTGTCTGGAAACTGCAATAGTCAAGCTCTTAATAAGAAACATAAAATATGACAGTGAACTGAATACTTAATCATGCTGCATTAAACAAATCTTTGTTCATTATAACACAACATCGGTCTGTTATGCTGGGAAGTGATTTTGGTTTGTTACAATAAAGTAGTAATTAAAAGTGGTTCCCTTTTCATTTAATTACCAGCAGCAGATTTGCAGTATATTTTGTCATTGTATTTTTTTTAGGAAATATAAATTTGTAACGACAAATTTCAATTATACGTTCCAAATATGTTTACTTCACATATACTGTATGTCAGGCCTCAAATTACGTTTGCTGTACCATGTGTGTTAACAAGTGAATGGGAATGGTTGGTGAATGCACGTTATAGCTACTGTACCACTGGTTCTCATAAGACAATCTAGATCTGGTAAGAAAAAAAAGAGGCAAAATGTTTCAAAGAAGTGGATTGCAATATTTCACTATCATTTAAAACTATACAGTAAGTACAATTACATATGCCCTCTTTGTTCTTCAAAAAGTCTGTATGTACAGGTATTGGCAGTGATCGGGTGGTCAGCCCTGTCTTGGTAACAAAACATTGGAACATAAAACACAGTGTGTTATTATTATCTTTTATCGTTTTTCTATCCTCACTTACCAACTACAGTCCAATAATTGTTGAATTAGGAGGAACATTGGGAATTTGGAGGCCTCCATAAGCACGTTATAATAAATATGGCCCCTTATTGTCCATTCAAGTGAATAGGCCTAAAGGTGTCTGTAATGTCTTTAAGCACCAAATACTGTATGTCTTATGGAGTAACGTAACACTACTTACTAAATATAACTCACTATCACCCATTCAACATTCAGTATTACAACTCTTCCCCGTGAATTCAAAATGCAATGCTTAAACCTAACATCTGACTTCAAGCATCAATTCTTCTATTGAGCTATTTGTTTCTTTTCTTATGTTACAAAACAGTTTGTTTAATTTGTCTGAGACTCAGTTACATCATTTTTTATTACTTCTATTAACAATTAACTTTTTAAACCTGTGCGGCAGCTTATAGTGTGAATTGCTGATATACTGTAGAAATGCAAAAAAAAAAAAACAGTTCTGATCATTTTTTTAAATATAATTAAAAATCGATTTATTATAGTTTGAGAACAGGGCCTCATTTTGTAGAAAGTCTCTGAGACTGTGTACTGGTGTTTTGCCGGGTCGGGCACTTCCATACTGTTTTTAACTCACAGATTGAATGCGAGTATGTTTCTGTTTTAGTTAGGATGTGTCATTAAAGTGTCAATGATATTGCGCAATCCTTTCTCTCTTTATATCCCGTTACGGAGATCTAAGCACAGGAGTTCTGAGACATATTCAGAAAACCTTTTCTCTGAGAAGGAGGGCCTTTCCTTTAATATCCATCCGAACAAGGGACATCAAGTGGGATTTGTGATACCCTGAAAACGATCGAATCTGGAAGACCCAACATACAGATTCCCTCCGCCGCATGCTGCCTTCCTACTTCTAGTAAGTGGGCATTATTTTGGGCATTTACACTAGGGGGCTTCATTGCTTAAAACTATACTGCGCAATGTTGTGTCCCTGGTTTATGTCTTAATCTACGGGACAGTAGCTGCTGTGAGGAGGAACTTTACAATGTGTATTGAGGACTGAGTTTATTTTCTACTCTAATCTACCACCATTCAGAAAGAAAAGACTCTTTTCACTTCAGTCACCACCATATCCTTTATGGACTTTACACATCAATTGTTTATTTTATATATTTGATTATCACTCATACTGTATGCGCCAAGTTTATTTCTATATTTGTATTTTTATGTTGTTTTTGGGCACTATTTGAGATAGTTCCCACATTAGAACACCGGGCAGCTTTTTTGTGCACTGCACTGTTCGCCACTTAGGTCTAGCGCTTGTTATAGTATCACTTGTTTTTTGCATATGTTATAGGCGTATGTAACAGTTACAGACCAGACTAAAATGTGAGACAGCTTTAGTTTTGAAAGAACTTAGACTGGTGGCGGATGTGAGAGTCTCTGGTAGATTGTTACAGTTCTGAGGTGCATGGTAAGAGAAGGAGGAGCGGCTGGATACTTTGTTGAACCGTGGGACCATGAACAGTCTTTTGGAGTCAGATCTCAAGATGATAAGTGCCTGTATGTATGCCTGTAGCCCTTGCCTGCTGCATTGCATATAGCAAGGCCCCGCTGCTCGGCACCCTGCTTTTCGGAGATCCACCGATACGGCGGTACCGAGAAGGGGGCCACCATGTCTGCGGAACGGGCCGATCCGAGGTCGCGAATGCACAGAATGAGTGTTTTTTTCGAAGTCGCGTATGTCTAGAAGGGCGACTTGCCGATCTGCGTATGTTCACACACCAAAAATTGCCGGTTCCGCTTTCTGGCAATTTTTGCTTTGCGACGGGCCATTAGAACGGAACCCGCCGCATGCCCGGGGCCCTCCTGTATCTTGGTTCTGGATCAATGCTCATTGTGCATTGTATCACCACAATCTTGTGTAACAATAAACTGATAGAGGTTTAAGATTATGGGAATTAGGAGGTTAATATCTCAGTTCCAATCACTTCAAAGTGCAATTCTGGGAAGAGGGGCAGTCCAATGCCATTAAAGAGTGTTCTTTGAAGCGCAAGATCCAATAATGTCAAATTGAAACTTTTGAAGAAGGTTAGCGTCCAAATCTAAATGATTACATAAAAATAAGTGCTTTGTCTACCCAGAATACAAGAGTAAGGGGAGGGTGACAATTATGCATTTGCGAGGAAGTCGCATCTCTTGTATAAAGCAGAGTGAAGGGAAGCTTATTAATACAAATATAGATGTAGCTAGACTTACCTTCCCTGGAGTTACGGGAACAAAAAGCAAGGTAAGAGATGTAGGCATTCTTATTAATAATAATAACTTTTTTTATATAGTGCTTTGGGACTCAAAGCACTTCACAGTTGCCAAAGGGGAAAAATAAGAAAACATTGAAGGTTATAAAAGAGACAAAACACAACTAAAGATATACTACAGGATGAGACGGTACTGTAACTATTAAATGTCGGACAGGTTGTGGTTTATTAATTAAATGCCTGGGAAAACAGGTAGGCCTGTTTAATAGATTTCCAGAGAGGGGGCCTCTCAAACTGTTAAAATGAGTGGGAGCAGCGTGGCTAAAAGCTTGGGCACCAAAGGAAGTCAAAGAGATTCTGGGAACTGTTAGGAGTCCGTCATCTGCAGATTGAAGTGAGCAAATGGGAGTGTAGAGAACTGGAAGCTCTCTCAGATAGCTGGGACCCTGGTCATGTAGGGCTTTGAATGTCAAGTTAATCTTGAAATAAATTCACCATTTTACAGGCAGCCAGTGCAGAGAATCGAGAACAAGTAACATGTGGCAAGAACGGGTCTGGTTAGTTAACAACCTGCCCTCAGCAGTCTGCAGCAGCTGCAGGTCTTTTTCAGGAAGACCCAGGCAGAGTGCATTGCAGTTGTCCAGGTGTGAGAACACAAAGGCATGGACAAGCATAGTAAGATCCTCTTTGCCTTTGTGTTCTCACACCTGGACAACTGCAATTCATTCTGCCTGGGTCTTCCTGAAAAAGACCTGTGCCACCTGCAGCTGTTGCAGACTGCTGAGGGTCAAGTCACAGCTAAGTACAACACCAAGATTCCGCACACAGACAGAGTTTAGCAACTGGGAGCCCCCAAGCTTAAGGCCAGTAAGTCAACCTGGCCAAAATCCGTGTTGTCTTCCAACGGTGAGTATCCACCACAAGCACTTCTGTGTTATCAGGATTCAACCTCAACCAGCAGGCACTCATCCACTCTAGGAGCACAGATAAATATCTATTGATGAGTGGTCCTTAGTACCTGGTACAAAGGACAAGTAGAGCTGAATGTCATCTGCATAGTAGTAATAACTCAGGCCATGCCATCTGATGATGTCACTCAGTGGCAGCATGTACACTGCGAACAACATAGGAGATAGGATAGAACCCTGTAGCACTCCACATGACGGGGGCATTAGTGCAGAGTAGTATACTCCTAAAGATATTTTCTGTGACCTGCCAGTGAGAAAAGATCTGATCAGTGCCACCCAGTCCACAGAAATCCTTCAAGCACTCCATTAAGATCCCATGGTCCACGGTATCAAATACTGCAGAGAGAACAAACAGTACTAAGATTGATCAGTCAGTCTGTCTTTCACCACCAGGAAATCATTTAGCACATGAACCAGACTTGGTCCAGTACTATGCCATCTTCTGAATTATGACTGGAATGGGTCATAAATATAATGGGTTGATAGACAGGTTTCCATTTGGGTTGCTAAAACGTTCTCCATAGAGTAACCTTCCATTGGAAAGCAAGGTTTGATACAGCCCTGTAATTAGCCATGCAGAGTCTAATGAAGGCTTTTATAGAAGAGATTTGATGACTTCTTCCTTCAGCGTTTCTGGAACGATATCCATTTGCAAAAAGCATAGGTCTATTTTGGCAAACATTTGTGTCGATTACATCAACATAGCTTTAGAGAAGGCATGTTGGGACTTGGTTCCATCACAGGTAGTGGGACGCAACTCCTGGATTGTTTGCACCATGTCTTCTACATCCAGATGGTCAAAGCTTGTCCATAAAACCAGAGAACCTGCATTATTACGCCTTGAACCCGGACATTCATTAGATAACACAGCTGGGACTCCAGCGCAGATTGAGGTTTCACTTTATCAGACAAGAAGAGAGCAAAATAATCCCAACCGGACTGTGAAAAGACTTCACCAGACTAGAAGCATGCAGGTTTGCAGAATCTTTCCACGGTGTGGAAGAGCTGAGCTGGTCTATTGTCCGCTGCCATGATCTCACATCACAGGACCTATGACTTCTTACTAATAATTATGAACTGGTATTTCATGATGTGGTATGTCAGTTCCAGCTTGTCCGCCACCATGCTAGACCTTCGCCAGCACCGTTCAAGCCTGCGATCTTTCTTCTTCAATTCTCTATCACAACTGTCAAACCAAGGGCTGTGGTGGTGTGAGGTGTGAGTTCCCCTGCAGCATTAATCTCTGCAACTAGATGATGCTATGGTCGTGCTCCCATGGCTTTTCCCAGCAGTGAGAAAATTAAGTCAGGCTACATCTGTATATGTGATGCATCTCCCCAGCCAGCGCAAAATGTAACATTGAATCTTAGACTTATTCTAAACCGTAGACATACCAAATTGTGTTCTGAACACGTTCAGAGATGTGAGGTTTCAAAAGGTCTGTACACTATGATTTAAGCAATGAAGAACTTTCATCTTGGGCCCTAAAAGTTATGAGAACATACAATGAATCTACACTTCTGCAGGAACAATATGCAAAATTACTAGTCTACATCATATTGTGTAATCCTATTAAAAGTTCACGATAATAAAAATTTAACATTTATTTGTTTTTATGTTTCCTTGAAGAATTTAAAATTGGTCATGATTTTTTTTTTTTTTCAATTTAATGGTTTTTCGCTTACAAATCAAACAATAAAAACTTTGAGCACATTTGTATGTATTTATATTGGAAAGACAATGAAAGCATGGCAAAATAAGAGAGATGCAATATGATGGTATAATCACTCTGTAAAACTGAATGCAATACCCTTTAACATCAAATCTATAATACTTTACATGCTGGTGAGCCATTAAAATAAAGAAAGCATAAGAGAAATACAAAAGCCATATGTTATTCCTTGGAGGTTTTACAATGTATCAATTGTGAATTGGTAGGGTCACCAAGAACATAACCTGGCTGAGACTACCTGAGAAAAGTTTTGGCTAGTCCCCATTATTTACCTACAGTAGCAGGGTTGCCTCCTATCTACACAGATTGTTCATGTTACACATTTTGCTAATTGAGATAAACAAAAAAAACAGTTGACATGATCATATCTTCCATCATTTTAAGATTACATTTGTGTGACTGGTGTACAGTAAAAGCTCGTTATGTGAACCTGTCCATCCCTCTTATTGAAAGACCATAGTCATGCAGTTTTGGGTTTGGGATTAATGATCCCAATGTGAAAACATGGCCTTCGTGGATATCTCAAAGTCAGGTAGCAAACTTTTTAGCTAATCATGTAAACAAACTATTGTTACAGTAGCATACAATAGCTCATTTACAGGCTTTCTAAAAGGAAACTAGGTTTTCAGTTACTTTCCTGACAAACTTCCTAGCTCCTCAGGAGCTCAATCAGACAAATACAGAATGAGGACAATCTATTCTTCATAAATAGTACACTTAATCAGACAATAACCAATGTTTAATAAGACTTGACAGCATCTAAAGTTTACAAACATCCTTTCTCTTGTGTCATGCTCTTATAAACAAAGCACCTTTTAATATACTGTACCTCTTCAAAAGACACGCTTGAAATGTTTTCTATTATTTACAGTAAATTATATTGTTTAAAAGAGGAATGTTTGTACCAGTTTGTAGCTCCTAAGGATCAGGACTGGGCTTTCTTTTTGATCATACACAGATAGGTACAATGTAAAAAATATATAAGTAATTACTCAACCAGATGGACTGCAATTAGTGAGTAATCTGGGTGATAAATATATGATGACCTAATTTCAGAATGTGAAAAAGGCTCATCAAAATAACAATTTTTCATGCAGCGGCTGCACGCATTCCTTGTCTGAACTTTTTTTGCATGTTATTTTTCAAAATGTATATACATTTACATATTTATTTTTAAATATTGCTTTGTTGATAACAAAGAACTATATTTCACCTGAATAAAGGGTTGTACAGGTCTTCACAACACATAATACTTTGGCAATTCTTCATACAATCATAAGTAGCACCTGCCATGATTAAATAAGACTGGCCAGATGGAACACCAAGATGCCTACACAAAGCTGGCAGAGAACCTGACTCTACTGGCATAAATAAAGCAGTGTGATCAGGAACCGTTTCTCTGCTTCTGCCAAGTTTTCTGAAGTTGAAGACAGCAATCATTTATTTTAACAAAACTGTGTTCGGCGTAGTGGCACTGTTGAGATTAGACCATCAGAGATGGTCTTACATATATGTCTTGTTCTATATAATTTACAATTACAGTAGATATACACAATCTTAGCAAGCTCAACACCCAGACCCACAGTATTACATATGTATCAATTTAATTGTGTTGAAAGGGTCTACCTTCATGTGGTAGCAGGCTTGACATGTTTTCCCCAAAAGATTGAACTAAATGACCCACACATACAGTATGAGAAGAAAAAACATAAAACATATAGCAATGAACTGAATAATTTGTCATATTGGATGTGCATTGGGGCTTCTTTGTGTAGTGTTGTACAGTATATTTGAGGTCAGTTTCCCAGTAGCACTCCAATTGACTCAATTAAGAATATATATATATATATATATATGTAACGGGTGTTCCCTCTGGCCTGACCCACCCAATCTCATATTGGCCCGTGTAGTCTAACCAGTCCCCCATTACAAGGCGTGTGTGGTGGTGCACCTGCAAGTAACAGGACTCTTGAGTCTCCCGCTTGGTGTTATTAGGGGATGTCATCAGGACAGGTAGCTGAGGTAGTGGGTGCGAGTCCAACTTACATCATGTGCAGCGCCTCCACCTCATCAGGATCTATGCTTCCGCAGGGAGATGGTCCTGGTGAGGAACTCCTTCTTGGTGCCATCCACTGTCGAGTAAGCTCACACTCACACAGTGGGGTTCTTGTTTTCAAGGACATCTTTATTAAGTACAGGGATGTCGCAGACTGCCCCATGCAGCTGCCAGCTCTAGCCGCACATCTCTGCGTGATGTCCCTTTGCCAGGTACGCCCTCCAATAATGAAGTGGGATTCCCTTTCTCCTAGGGAGATCACCACTGTGCCAGGTCCCTGGACACAGCGTGGCGTAAACGCACTGGAATTATCACTATGCTCCCGCTAGTTACTGCACTAGGGTCACAAAAGTGTTCCTGCAATATCTGTATCTTCGGGTTACTCTCTGCTCCGAACAACCACTAACTGTCAGTGTTGTGCCCTTTATACTCCAGGGGGCAGGCGCATCTCTGAGGTCACTATCCAGGGACTCAGAGCATACAGCCACTCCCATCCTTACACAGGGCACCACACTTGGGTGTGAGGGAAAACCTCCATAACTACTGTGGGCAGGCCTGTATATACAAGGACTTACTGCCAACAGAGAAGACGTATGCAGTCATTATTATGCATGGCTACATACTCCCCCTGGTGAATACCCACCGTCCCGGCTGGGACCTAAATTTGGTGTACCTTGCGCCAGGAAACACTGCAAAAGAACACACAAATAACACAGCAACATCATTACATAACATAATAATGAACGCTCAGTACACTCACTGACCAGCAGGGAGCGCAAAAGAAACAACAGACCACTCTATTGGACACTCAATAGTAATGCCGAGGATCTGGCTTCTTTACCTCTCGCCCCGCGGCATCATGCACAGTCACACTGTATTCCCGTGGTACTCCTCTTTCATTACAGTACACCACCTTGTGCATATGTACACTGCGCCCAATCTTCCAGACCCGCATCAGTTGAGCTACCCTCTGCTCGGCCTGTATACCTTTAATGGCTCCCCCTCTCTCAATGATATAATACTGAATATCATTCTTGAGCCATCTCTCCCTATTCTCCTCTATCTCTGTCATTAGAGGTTCAGGGACATAGGGGTAATCAAGCCCATGGGACTTCCTGTACTTGGCAATGATAGCTCGCTCAGCTCTGCAAGCCCTAGTTAAACTGGTTTGACCAGCCTTCCCGGGCAACACCCATGATAGGGGCTCATGTGTCTCCACCGGATCATCTAACCCTGCGGACCCCTTAGGAATAATTAGGCCTGCCTGTATACGGTCCCATCGTACCCTTAGAGCCCTAAGGTAGGATTCATCATCAAAATCCCCGGCAGCCCACCAGTGATCAACCACCCCCTCTCTCTCTAAAATAAAGCGGGTGCGGTCAAACCACGAGACATACCCCTCGTACAAGGGGGCCCACCACCTAGTCTCCTTCCGTTCCTCGGAGCTAGAATCTGCATTTTCCTCTAGGGACTCCTCATCAGGCCCACCAGAAGACACTCCAGATGTACCCTCAGATCTGGTATTAACTCCCTTACGGTGAGAGGTATTCCTAACAGTAATACTCATCCCGCTAGGACAATCACTCGACACCGACACTTGTCGGGACATGCTCCCTCCTCCCTCCGACCCATCATCCGACGTACCCAAGTCCAGGCTCCCAGTCCGATCATCAAAAGGACCCCGTGACTCCCCGGACAACCCTAAACTGGAACTAGATCCAAATAGGATAGGGACGGGTACAGGGGCTTTAGCGAGGGCCGTAGGACTAACCTTGGGTGTGGACGGGGTGTGGGGACGGGACCGAACAGTAGGTACTGACAGGGTTTCGACCTGCTCTCCAGCGATACCTGTCTTGACGTCGCCACAAAGTCCATCTTTATTCTCAACAGCGGAGCTTCTGGGGTTGCAGTTCAAACGTCCATTCCCCTGGATAATAGGGGATCGCTTCCCGCTGCTCGATCGCAGAGGCGGCACCATCTCCCACTCGGGGCCTCCCTGGTTCTCCGGCACCACTTCCGCACACGCACGTGCTGCGACGCCATCTTGCGGTGGATTCCCAAGCGGAATCTCTTCCTCCACAAGGATCTCCTCCAACGCCATTCTGCCACGCGATCCAGTCTGGCTCTGGACTCGCTCCTCTGGATCTTCCACCTCCTGGGCCTGCGACAGACACCGTGTCTTAGTCCCGTGCAGGGTAGGTGTAGATCTGCCTCCGTCCGATCCACTAGTCACCACGGCAGTGGGACTCCGGCGATCGGATGGTCGCGGTACAGGAGACACTCGACTCCGCGTCTCCATACCACGAGGAATTTCATCCCTCCATGGCGTACCAATGGTATGACAGTCTCGTCTGATGACTGTCTTACTCGCCAGCCTTGCACACTCCTCATCCGAGGATTCCAGTTTGCAGTTCGGCCGAGGCATCCCAGTAGGAGACCGGCGATGGGCTCCTCGGTGATCACCTCTCCGATGACTCGGCTTCTCTGTCGGAAGCACCACTCTTGACTCTGACTCTGCGGGACTTGGGCTCTTATTCCCGAGAGCTCCCGGATGCTCTTCTGTCGCCACCGGTACATTTCCGGTCATCCCCGTAGATTGTACAGGTACGAATGTGGTCATGGGCCACATGTACTGCAGTCCACAGTGGGGGCATCGGGCTTCGCTGCCCACGGCTCCGCCCGGCAGTCTGCACTGCAGGCACAGACACGCCACAGTCTCTACACCCTCCACCCGGATCACCAGGAAGCCTCCTGGAGCCGAATAAGGGTGCGTGGAAATCACAGGACCTTGGTCCACTTTATCAACAGCCTCAGCCATTTTTATCAGCGGAGGTACTCTGCTCAGAGGTCGATACTGATCAATGGCTCTTCGCAACTGAAAGGCATGGGCTGATATAGTCACCCTTCCTCCCATTTCCTCTTGCGACATCCGGTGAGACCGCAAACCACTCCCCCTGGTTGAAACTAGGGGGATGTCTCGTAGACTTGTAGGCTGACCCAGCACAGGTGCGGAGTGAGTCATAGTCCATGAGGGCGCGGCTCCAGCTTTCGCGCCAAACTCCCCATCGGGGTGGAGTTTCCGCGTTGGCGCCAATCCTGGCCAACATCTAGCAGACTGCAAAGTTGCAAGACCTTTTGCAGCATGCCCACGCGGTGTCCCGGGAACGCGGGAACCGCCATCTTGGTAAGCATTGTCTTTTCTTTCACTGTCTTTTCTCTCACTGAAGGCAACGTCTGGCTGTCTGTTAATTGGTGTATAACAAAGTCCATTTTGTTCCTCCCATCGAAGCACACTGTCCTGCTCATTATTCTCAGGGGTATCATCCCGAGAACAAAAACACGACAAACACGGCGCAGCCACGGCTTTCACGCCATTCCATAACAAACTCACAAAAGTCTCTTCTGTAGTCTGTTCTTCACATGACCGCAATCCTGGACCTTCTGCTCTATGCAGATCCTCCATTCTTGTGGTTCTCCTTCCCTGCCATCCTGGACCTTCTGTGCTGTACAGATCCTCCATTTTGACAGGTCTCCCTCTGTTTCTTTGATTGAACCCCGATCTTCTGTACGTGGAGCTCCGCTCTGCGGGGCAGCTACCACATCTGTACAACAAACATGCCTTGTGCACCACCTTGTGTACCTAACGTAGATCTGACTCGTGTGTGCACTACCTCAGGCTAGGCTCACCCTTCCTGTGTCTACCGTAACACGTTCCTCCAGTCTGTGCTCCTTGGTAAGTGATCTGGAATGGGGACTAGAGTACTCTGGCTCTTCCATGCAGTACTTTGGGCGTCGACCTACTTTTGGCTAGCCTAGTGCGGACCCTTCCAGAATTCCTGCTCTCAGTTACCAGTTTACCCCTTCAGGCGTCCCCCGCTAGCGCTACCTCAAGGCGACTAGAACAGCAATAGCCCCCGGCTCCAGACTCACTAACCCCTAACGGATCCCAAGGCGTCTTTGCGGCATGCATATCCAGCACCTCCCTGACTACCCCTGGCTCCGTCCCTCAAGCACAAAGTGGCAGCAGACACTTTCCTTAATTCCTACTGTGTGCCTAGCAAAAGCCTGTCCTGTTGACAGGAATCTCAGCAGCGCCTCCAATTGTAACGGGTGTTCCCTCTGGCCTGACCCACCCAATCTCATATTGGCCCGTGTAGTCTAACCAGTCCCCCATTACAAGGCGTGTGTGGTGGTGCACCTGCAAGTAACAGGACTCTTGAGTCTCCCGCTTGGTGTTATTAGGGGATGTCATCAGGACAGGTAGCTGAGGTAGTGGGTGCGAGTCCAACTTACATCATGTGCAGCGCCTCCACCTCATCAGGATCTATGCTTCCGCAGGGAGATGGTCCTGGTGAGGAACTCCTTCTTGGTGCCATCCACCGTGCGAGTAAGCTCACACTCACACAGTGGGGTTCTTGTTTTCAAGGACATCTTTATTAAGTACAGGGATGTCGCAGACTGCCCCATGCAGCTGCCAGCTCTAGCCGCACATCTCTGCGTGATGTCCCTTTGCCAGGTACGCCCTCCAATAATGAAGTGGGATTCCCTTTCTCCTAGGGAGATCACCACTGTGCCAGGTCCCTGGACACAGCGTGGCGTAAACGCACTGGAATTATCACTATGCTCCCGCTAGTTACTGCACTAGGGTCACAAAAGTGTTCCTGCAATATCTGTATCTTCGGGTTACTCTCTGCTCCGAACAACCACTAACTGTCAGTGTTGTGCCCTTTATACTCCAGGGGGCAGGCGCATCTCTGAGGTCACTATCCAGGGACTCAGAGCATACAGCCACTCCCATCCTTACACAGGGCACCACACTTGGGTGTGAGGGAAAACCTCCATAACTACTGTGGGCAGGCCTGTATATACCAGGACTTACTGCCAACAGAGAAGACGTATGCAGTCATTATTATGCATGGCTACATATATATATATATATATATATATATATATATATATATATATATATATATATATATATATAAACAAAACAAATTGGAGTAGTGCCTTAGGAAGCTTGATAAGGAAAAATCAACTGTGTAAATCAGATAGAGTTAACAAGGCTATTGACCAAAGAATCCCCAAAAGGGCAAATTTGTGATAAAAACAACTGGAATCTATAGCAAAAATAAAATCATGAAGCATAAAAAATAAAATAAAAACCAGATGTCAGTTGAATTTCCAAAAAATGTACTTAGTCCACTGAAGTTTTGCTGCCCGTACATAAGGATCACCAAATCTCAAGGATATCTGCAGAAAACAAGAAGAAAAAACAGGCGCACTCCTAGTGTGATAAAGTATAAAACAGTATTTATGGGATTGTAAAATATAAAAAGCGCACTCACAAACAGAGTAAAAATAATAGCATTTATGAGATATACTCAATCGCCTTGAAGCTGTGAAGGGAATGTATCAGCCTGTCCCGTTGGTGCCACCTCTGGTGTATCCGTTGGTTCAGCAAGGTGCACTGGAGCCACCGCAGCCAGATGATGTAATAATCAGCAACACGGTCAGAGACTCCCTCCAAATACACCTCCCACAGCTCTCACTGCTCACCAGCAGGCAACTGCAAAACCGGAAGCGACAGCAGTCCCAAGCAAAATAGCAACAGCTCCAAGGTACTCTCTCCGTTCGTGGCAAGTGGATCATCAGGAAGATGGGGGGAAATAGATGGGGGGAAATAGAAACGAAAGGTTATTGCAGGAAACATAAGGATGAAAAAACTTATAAAAATCTTATAAAAGTCTTATAAAAGTCTTATAAAAAGTTTTCCTGCAATAACCTTTCGTTTCTATTTCCCCCCAGGACATTTTACACTGTATTTTATTAAATTTTTATTTAGGTAGATCATGAGATCACTATAGATTAGTTTTAACTGTTTACACTTTTTGAACTCTGCATATGTATGATACAGAGGAATATTAAATTGTATGTATCTGCCTATGGATCGCCCATTACATGTGGCAATTTATTACCCTCATTATGATGCCAGCATAGGTTAACAATATATATCATGCACTAGGCACTTTAATCCCGCTATTTTGTACATTAGATTTTGTATCATTAGGACAAATCAGACTAATTGGTTAGGATGTATTTGGAGATCAGATATATGTGTGTTGTACAAATGTTTATGCATATATAGGTGATCTGGCTATCCTTACACACTCTGGTGTTTAATAATATTGCTTTAATTATATGCAAGTAGCACAACAACAGGTCTGACATAGCAGGTGCCGTTGGGCAATCACTGTCTGCAGAATATATATGTCCAATACATCAATGGACAGGCATTCAGTACTTAAGTCTTACTGACTGCCCTGCAAGATCGTGTGCCCAATTACCCCTGCTATACACCAGAGCAGCTATCTAGGCCACTGTAATCCTAGAGATAATTGTCTACCAGCATCTCCCAGTAAATCAACTAACTACTAATAGGAGGGTGTATATATATCAGTTATACCTCTCACAACGTCACTCCTGAGGACGCCAAGAAAGGTGAAACGCGTAGAGTGACGCTGTCTCTACCCACCGGAACCCTCGGATGCCGATGACGTCACTTCCGGTTGCTGATACGCACTCGTGACACGCACAGCAGAGAAGGAGGGAGACCCGAGAGAGAGGCCCCATCCGGTGGCAGCATCGAGCGCTATTTGCAGAGATCATTGAGATCTAAAATGCTGTTTTTAATCTTGCAACATGTGAGTAGATTGGATTATAACTACTTCTTTTATTAAATTGTTATACGGTCTATGCTATGTCCAGTGTTTTCCTGTCCTAAGGTCAGCTGGGAACCACACTATTCGGGCAACACCATACTCCACAGATTGACACCAGCTCTTAAAGATACCTTTATGTGCCTTCATCCTACCTCACGTTTGTGAGTATTTTGTGTACATATTCTGTGCTAGCAATTTCACTCCACCACTGTCTGCACAATATTGCACCAAAAGCATTTTTCTTTTATGTGTTCCCACATGGTATGCTCTTCCTGATGATCCACTTGCCACTTTCTATGAGGATTGAGAAAGAAATCCTACACCAGGTCACAGCTGCAATCAACCATTGTGTTTGTCTAAGTATCACCATTATCACTATTGTATTGTATTGATTATATCACTGTTATTGTAAATGTATATGAGCGCCAGATTTGGTTAAACACTTCACACACACTCTCTCCGTTCGTGCAGTAATGTCAGCCACAAACTCGCCTCTTTGGGAAACGCCCTACGCGTTTCGTCACTAAGGACTTCGTCAGGGGATGAATTCAATGGTCAAAAGGGGTGTCCTTTATATCACCTTTACTGTTGTGATTGGCCAGTACGGATGGTAGGCGGGTACTTCCAATTTCACAAATTTAACCCTGTTTCATTGCTGGACAACATTATACATGACAATCATAAAGCATTAAAGCCTATTTGTAAGCAGTTTAAACATATTCCTACTAACAAATGAAAACGAATAGCTAGATGAATGAACAACATATAAATAATAAATCTTTAAAGGACAGAGATGAAATATTGGATACATCCAAAAATAAACTATATAAAGAAGTAAAAGAATAACACATTAAATAAGCACAGAAAAAACTCATTGGAGCAACACACAAGCATAATAAAAATCATGACCTGTGAATTAAAAAAATAAAAAATAAAAAAAGGGGGGGGGGGGGAAAGTAAAATGAAAAAAACAGGGGGAAAAGAGGGGGGAAGGAACAGGGAATGGAAAAAGGGGAAGGGGGTTCAGGAAAAAGGAGAGGGGAAAGAGAAATATGGAAAGGAAGGAATAACAATAAAATACATAATATAGGGGATAAAATAACATTTTTAGCCTACAGCACCTGGTATTCCCAGGTGGTCTCCCAAGTACTAACCAGGCCCAACCCTGCTTAGTTTCTGAGATCAGACAAGATCAGACAAGATCGGGCACATTCAGGGTGGTGTGGCCATAGGCAAATTATATACCAAATAATATATCATTAATAACCATTAGAATAATCATAGACTGGAGAAAGCAGAATCAGAGACAAAAAAACCTCAGGACCGATAGGGGCCACAACTCCCCAAAAACATACAAAAAACCTTTGTGTCAAAGTATGTGTAATCATAGGCATAGACCTAATGTGTCTATACTATTAATTAATAATAATGATATTAATAATAAATGCACTTTCCACCTGTTATGTCTATATGGGCCAAAGGAGCACCTATAGTAAAACCAACCAAACTGAGATGAGACAACTATCTATGAAGGGACAGGAAAACCCATCCAAACCAGATCTCAGCGACATACCTCAAAACATGTTGGTACCATAACACTAAACAACAGTGCTAACATCAATATGATCATTCAATCCACACGGATGTAATGTACCTAGTACATACATCCAATATGTCTCACGCGTACATAATTTCTTAAATCTATCACCTCCCAAAATAGTGGAAGGAATGGATTCAATACCCATAACTGACAAACTACATGGATTTTTATTATGTTTACTAATGTAGTGTCGTGATAAACTGTGCATGGTAAACCCACGTATGACATTTCTCCTATGTTCTAGGAACCGTGTGCCTAAAGTTCTTGATGTTCTACCAATATATTGGAGACCACATTCACATGATATAAGATATATCACAAATGTACTAAGGCAATCGATGTAATCATTAACCTTATAAGTCATACCATTTGAAAATGATGTAAATGCATCTTTTTTATTTATGTGTCTACAGGTAATGCAACGATTCCTATCACATGAAAAATTGCCCTTATCTCTCATTTTGGTATTTTTATTTCTGTTTTCATTACAAAAGTTGGTAGTAGAATCCTTCAGCCTATTGGGGGCAATGATGGTCTTTAGAGATCTTGCTTTTTTTTAAATTATGGGTACATGAACAGGCATCAGAGGCCCAATAATCGGATCACTTCGAATAATTCCCCAATGTTTCTTAACACATTTTTTTATATTGTAAGCTGAATGATTGTACTGAGTAATAAATGTGGGAGTGGACTGATAACTTGTTTTTTCATTTTTTCTCGACATAGTTTTTGTCTTGGAATTCATAAGTAGGTCAACCCGATCTGATGTTTCAGCATCCTTAAATGCTTGTTCAACTATTTGCATATTATAGCCTTTCTCCTGGAATTTATCCATCAAGAAATGACCTTGATGTTTAAAGTCCAGGTCCCTCGAGCAATTGCGCCGTACTCTGTAGAACTGGCTCTTGGCACATTATCGAGCCATTTTTTGTAGTGATTACTACTATATTGGCGAAAGCTGTTTGCTGACACTGGTTTAAAGTGAGTGTAGCCCCCTGTAAAACGCTCAGGTATACCTATCTTCCTTCTACTGCGGTAAGTCCTGTTAAGATCAGGCGCCAGTAATCATTATGGGTTTTCCCCCTTCATAGCCCTAACCTGGGTGGTAGACGCAGGCCTGGACTCTGCTGCAGGCGTGAGCAAGAGGGGAGGTTCTGCTGACACCATGAGGGGAGGGGCTAGCTCTATATTTAGCAGCCCACTCCGGTGAGTGAGTTGTTGTTCTTCGTCCTTGCTGTGTGCCGTGTTCCTCTCTTATTGATGGTTCTTCAAGAGAGAGAGTAGCTTACGAAGAGTTCGAGTGAGTAGTGATACCAAGAATCTAGAGCTGCTGAGTATTAGGCCGTGAGCCACGAATCCTGCGGAACGGTACGAGGAATATCAGGAGGCTACGGGCTCCCCGGCGCAGCGTGCCGGTCGAGAGCGAGAGGAACCAAACTGATCAGCGTCTATAAGTAGAGCTGATAGAATTATAGACTGGTGGACCAATGCCCTCACCCCGATGCCAGGGGTGATGGGGAGATAATTCAGGACCCACCTCAAGGCTAACCTCGGGGGTGGGCCACGGGGTATTGCAGCCCTAGCTCAGACCATCCTGTCGGCGGAGTGACTTGGAGGGAAGGAGAGGAGGAGGTCGTGGGAGTTGAGCGGGTTGTACCTCGCTCGGGCGATTGTATTGTGGCTGCTGGAAGCCTTATCATTGGGATATCATTGCTCTGTCAAATAAAGAGACTGTTCTGCACCCGTAAAAGACTGTGTGTGATTTGGAGAGTATAACCCTGGGACCTGAGGGGTTCTTCTATACCGGTCCTGTCCCATTACCCTGGGAGTATAGAAGATAGAGGCGCTGCACCACTAAGATATCATGAAGGCTATCACCCCTGAAGCCCGGTCCTGGCTCCCCCACAACACCGCGGGAAGCTCAGGCCCTCCTGTTCCTCACAGGTACGCACCACACCGCATATAACCAGCCCCCATGCACCCCTCACACTCCCGTAGAGACTGGGGGGGTGAAACAGGGTTACATGAGTTTTGCTTTGAATTGTCATATCACTCATATCAATAAACAAATCAAGATCTAGGAATGTAATCGCATCCTGGCTGATGATGTGTGTAAATTTAAGTCCCATCAAATTATCATTGAAAGAAGTATGTGATCTAATATGTGACTCTCCCCATCCCAAATAATAAGGATATCATCAAGGAAGCGACCATAGAATACCAAGCCTGCCCCCAGTCGCACGTTCCCCCAAACATGGAGGTCCTCCCACAACCCCATGAAGAGGTTGGCAAAACTGGGAGCAAACTTGGTACCCATGGCCGTTCCCCACACCTGTAGATAAAATGTGTTGTCAAAAAGAAAATAATTGTGACATAAAATAAATCTAATCCAGGATAGAATAAACTCACGTTGTGCCGGGTGTAGTGATGTGTCTTTAGTAAGAAAGTGTTCAATAGCCTTAACCCCCTTATCGTTATCTATAGAAGTATATAGTGAACTCACATCACACGTGGCCCAACAAAATGTGTCCTTCCGTCCTGGAGGTGGAATCAATGACATGCAAGGTGTCCCTAATGTATGATCTCAGTTGTTGTACATATGGTTGTAAATAATAATCCACATACTGAGACACACTCGAAGTCATTGAACCCACCCCCGATATTATAGGCCTATCTGGAGGATTGACGATATCCTTGTGCAATTTTGGTAGGTGATAGAAAATTGGTGTTCTAGGGCAGCGGTGCGCAAACTGTGGGGCGCGACCCCCAGGGGGGGCACGAGACTGCCGGTGGGGGGGCGCGGGGTTTACAGAGGCCCCGCGCGCTTCCCGAAGGCACTTAAATTAAGTGCCCGGGGAGCTGCAGGGCCTCTGTAAACCATACTTACCCGTGACTCCGGCGGCTTCCTTCTTGCTTCGCCATGGCAACGCGGCGTCAAAATGACGCCGCGAGGTCATGTGACGTCACGTTGCTATGGCAACTTGACGTCATGACGCCGGAGGGCGGTCAATGGTGGTTAGGGGGGGCGCGGAAGAGAGGGGACCGCCGGCAGGGGGGCGCAGGGAAAAAAGTTTGCGCCCCCCTGTTCTAGGGTGTTTAATAAATAGAAAATTCTGTTCTGACTTAGTAATAATACCCTCACACTGTGCTTTCTGAAGAAGAGAGAAGTATTCCAAAAGATATATTTTAACTGGATCATCAGCCCGGACTTGATACGATGAATTGTCCCGCAGGTGGCGGTCAGCCTCCAATAGGTAATCACCACGATCCTGCAGGACAATTGCACCCCCTTTGTCCGCCTGTCTCACAATAAGTTCAGAATTAGTCTTAATACTATTTAGTGCTTGTTCTTCCTCATTTGTGAGGTTCTTGTGAATATGTTTTGTAGTATTTTGACACAACTGCTCAAGGTCCTTCAAAACTAAAGTGTAGAAAGTATCAATGAAATTGCCTTTTGACTGATATGGAAAGTATACATATTTAGGAGTAGATGGTGAATGTTTGAACTCCAACGGCAGACCTACATCAGGATCCTCATCTCCCACTACATCATTCAAATGAAGCGTAAGATTCAACAGAGGATCATCCACCATGTAGTTGGGATCAATGATATTTATCTCACTGGGTAATAAGATAGAACTATCAATTTGATTGTTATTTGAGTGCTGGTCAATAGGTTATTTAGCCCATCTGTTTCAGTGAGAAGAGAAGTGAGTGCATCAATACATTTACGCTCCTGAGAATTAAATTCTGTTTCAATGAAATTTTCCCTATTTTTCATACTATAGTGTCTCATCAAAGTCAGTTTGCGAATATAGCGATTTAAATCAACAAACAGATCAAATCTGTTTGGAAGGCTACTTGGTGCAAAGGATAAACCTTTGGCCAATAGCGACACTTGGTGTGATGAAAGTCCATATGATGATAGATTATAGATACCGTATTTTGTCGGTGTGGCTACCATCAGTCCTTTCTTTTTCTGTCTCTGCTTCTTTCTTCCTCCCCTGACTCCCCTGAGTCTCGTTTCCTTCGACTTTGAACTCCCTGACTCGACTGTTTCTCCCATAATGGGTATTGTTTGCTTTTTTCCCTGACCTCCTGATGGACATTCAACTCTAAAAAGAGGAAGAAGAGGAGGTTGTTGGTTTATTAGATTTAACAGATGAAAAAATCAATGAGTCAGAGATATTATTTGTCTGTATCTTAGATGTTGCTCCTTCATCTACATTAGATGTATCAAATAAATCTTGTTGGTCATTTGTTACGATTGTGCTCGCCACAAACCGGGACCGGACCGCGGGGCGGAGGTGGGGTTATATAATCACCGACCTTAGTCCACGCAGACTGATCCGGAGTGCGCAGTTCGTAGTCGTACGTAGCAGGGTCAGGATTGGAGAAGGCAGCATCGTTGTTATTCAAGCAGGAGTTCGGCAACAGGTAGTCAGGAGTTCCCCGCTTCAGCTTAGGAGCGTGAGCGCGGGAGTAGCCTCTTCGTGAGGAGCGACCTTGGCCCATGACGCCGGTCTCAGCAGGAGGAGACAGCAGGCTGGCCGAAGTACACCGCGGGGCAGCGTCGGGAAAACCAACGCTTCAGCACAGAAGTCAGGAACGGGCGTCTGCATGGAACTAGCAGAAGGCCTTAGGAAACAACGCTTCAGCACAGGAGTCAGGAACGGGCCCCTGCATGGAACTAGCAGCAGGCCTCAGGAAACAGGAACTGGGGATGAGAACTTGGGAGGTTACTACAACAGCAGGCAAGCCAGGGTGGCTTGTGGGAGAGACAGTAACGTCCAGGGTAGGAATTATGCTCAGCTCTGATTCAGAGCCAAAGCCCAACCTATAAAGGGCAGAGATCCAATCACAGGGGAAGGGTGTGGGAGCATTCCTCCAATGATAGGGCACAGGGCAGAAGCTGCAATGAAAGGCAGCACATGTGCCCTTGATTGCCAGAGGAAGCTTGCAACTGCAGAGGTCTGCAAGACTATAGTCAAAGCCAGGAGTGGATTCCTTACATCATTAAACACATAGTGATTAGAAACAACACAACCCAATGGGGGAACCTGTTGATTTCATAGGTGTCTTTTTAGTTGTATCCTTCTTTTTATCTTTACTAGTCGTCCATCCCTTACTTTTCTCATGGGATTTAAATCTATGGTGCTGTTGCTGATCACTACTCTTACCTCTGTACCTATTATCATTATCACCCCTATAGGTACCAGATCTATAGTGTTGATAGTTGTCAGTTCTCCTACGCCAGTCTTGTATTCTATTATTGGCATAGTCATCCTTATCTCTAGCATATTTGTTCATTTTACGTTCAGTCACTTCCTTTTCAAATTCTAAGACTCTAGTGTTAACTATTTTGTCTAATTCTAAAAATTCAGGTTTATCCTCAAAAGGTCTAATTATACACTGCACGTCATCAATTTCCTTGATTTGTGAAATTGGAAGTACCCGCCCACCATCCGTACTGGCCAATCACAACAGTAAAGGTGATATAAAGGACACCCATTTTGACCAACGAATTATCCCCTGACGAAGTCCTTAGTGACGAAACGCGTAGGGTGTTTACCAAAGAGGCGAGTTTGTGGCTGACATTACTGCACGAACGGAGAGAGTACCTTGGAGCTGTTGCTATTTTGCTTGGGACTGCTGTCGCTTCTGGTTTTGCAGTTGCCTGCTGGTGAGCAGTGAGAGCTGTGGGAGGTGTATCTGGAGGGAGTCTCTGACCGTGTTGCTGATTATTACATCATCTGGCTGCGGTGGCTCCAGTGCACCTTGCTGAACCAACGGATACACCAGAGGTGGCACCAACGGGACAGGCTGATACATTCCCTTCACAGCTTCAAGGCGATTGAGTATATCTCATAAATGCTATTATTTTTACTCTGTTTGTGAGTGCACTTTTTATATTTTACAATCCCATAAATACTGTTTTATACTTTACCACACTAGGAGTGCACCTGTTTTTTCTTCTTGTTTTCTGTATATATATATATCTATATATATATATATATATATATAGATATATATATATATATAGATATATATATATCTTATACTATATTAGTGAAAGCACTGTATGCCTGTCTGGATGTCCGGTGTCCCTAGGGGAAATCTTATTGGTCCCTTGGGCCGCCCGCCCCCGCACACCTCTCATTGGCCTAAGGCGGAGTGACGGGCCACACACACACACACACACACACACACACACACACACACACACACACACACACACACACACACACACACACACTCACACACACACATCTACACACACACACATCTACACACACACACATCTACACACACACACACACACACACTAGGTAGGGGGGGTGTTACATACATTAGCTTGGGGCGCGTCCCCTTGGGGGGGCGCACGATTATGTAGGGGGGGAGCGAGCAGCTTGCAGGGAAACCTGGGGGCACTCCATGCTGCTGCTTCTATGTCTGTGTCTTGCAGAGGGGGCGGGGCCTGCAGAGGGGGCAGGGCCAGAAGCTTCGTGTCTGTGTCTTGCAGAGGGGGCGGGGCCAGAAGCTCTGTGCTGCTGCTTCTATGTCTGTGTCTTGCAGAGGGGGCGGGGCCTGCAGAGGGGGCGGGGCCAGAAGATCCATGCTGCTGCTTCTATGTCTGTGTCTTGCAGAGGGGGCGGGGCCTGCAGAGGGGGCGGGGCCAGAAGCTCCGTGCTGCTGCTTCTATGTCTGTGTCTTGCAGAGGGGGCGGGGCTTCTCTCTGCACACAGACAAACCCTCCTTCTCTTCCTGTCTGCTTCCCGTTTTCAGCAGCATGGGGGGTTGGGGGATCGGAGCATGTCGCCTCCCCAGGTGAAATTGTGGACTGATTAAGTGTGTGTGTGTTGGTGGTGGTGGTGGTGGTGGTGGTGGTGGGGGGGGGAGTGATTGAGTGTGTGTGTGTGTGGGGGGGGGATTGAGTATGTGTGTGGGGGGTGGGGGGGATTGAGTGTGTGTGTGTGTGTGGGGGGGGATTGAGTGTGTGTGTGGGGGGGATTGTGTGTGTGTGTGTGTGGGGGGGGGGGATTGAGTGTGGGGATTGTGTGATTGTGTGTGTGGAGGGGGGATTGTGTGTGGGGGGGGATTGTGTGTGTGTGGGGGGGGCTTGTGTGTGTGTGGGGGGGGATTGAGTCCCCCCCTCCCTGCCCTTTGCCCCCCCTCCCTGCCCTTTGCCCCCCCTGCCCTTTGCCCCCCCTCCCTGCCCTTTGCCCCCCCTGCCCTTTGCCCCCCTCCCTGCCCTTTGCCCCCCTCCCTGCCCTTTGCCCCCCCCCCCTTCCACACCCGGGCAACGCCGGGTATATCAGCTAGTATATATATATATATATATATATATATATATATATATATATATATATATATATATATCAGGTAATAAAGAACCATAGGCACTACGTCTGAATAGAAAAATTGGGTGCAAATCCTGTACAAATAAATAGGCAATACGATATCGCATGTGGACGAATATCAGAGGCAGCACTCCAAATGAATATCAAAAATCCTGTATTATTCAACAAAACATCATATCCAACGTTTCGGTCCTCAAACGGGACCTTTGTCAAGGTGATGATTAACAGAGTGAACTAAGAACACATATAAATACCCCCAGAAACCCCAAAATCAACAGGTGCAGCATATAAATTGATTAAAACAAAAATCACATCCATAATGATAAACCCCTGTGTCCTGTCAGTGTATCAGCCTTCTCTGCAGCTCCTGTTTACTTCCTGATATATAAAACGCATGTGCTGCACATACACCAGTAAATGGTTAATTAGCAGTGCTGCTAGTCTAAGAAACAAGTCAAATAACACTACACATCTAAAGACTACATATATGAAATGACAATGGTCTCTAGCTATAAGGAGCAAGCAGGACACACCAACTAATGAAATAAATAACTATATCAAATTAATGAATAACATTATAGGAGTCTAAATAGATGACCATATGCAGCACTTAAAATTAAAACACCCAATATCAAAGTGAGAAAACATACTAAATGTGAACATATATAATGATGTGTACTGACCAAAAGATTTATAATAAATAACTGAAATAACACAAATCATTACTGTAACTTATACTAACCATCAAAATAAATCATACGTTTGTCTATAATTTGTCATATTGAAAATAGGTATTTTGTTATCAACCTAAAACACATAGAACTAAGGGCCTCATGCAGTAAGCGTTGATAAGGGAATTATCACCATTTTATAGCCAAAATTGGGTTTGAGATTCAGTAAGCGCCGATAAGTGCTTGATTTCGCCAGGTTTCGGAGCCGATTATTTTGTTATGGCCAGTCGGCTGCCGATAAGCCTGTTTTCGCCACTGATCGCCATTTTTTTAAATCGGCTGGATTCAACAAAAAAAAACAGCTTATCGGGCCTGATCGGCACTACGAAATTGAGATGTTATGGCCGATTTCTGCCGCCAACTAAAGTTGGCAGTTTGGACGGGAGAACGATCGCTAGGCTGCCGGAACGGCACTTAGAAAAAAAAAATCTTCTGTACATCAATGGAGTCAATGGAGCGGGGACGTATAACAGTATAGTACTGTTTACGTTTCATTGCTCACAATACAAAGGGGATTTGCATTACAGTGTGGGGGGCATTCCCTGCATTGTGTCACAGCTGACGTGTATTATTTGCATAACATTATACTTTTACATGTTTTCAGCATTTGCGGGTCACATTACTCATCATGTGATGGTGTGGCAAGGGAAAATACTATACTCAACTCTTAAAGGAGAACCTCACATCATATCACACATTTTACTGAATTGAGCGACAATTGTTTACATGATGTCACACGTCACACATGTCACACATACACAGTATATTCATGTTCCTTTACATTACACAATGCTTGTAATGTGTCACGCATCTTTAAACGTTCATGTACATCTTTATGCTCATGTTTACATCTAGGTTTGGTCCTCCCTATTTTCATGACGTCACTTATTGGACGCGCAATCACATTGCATGTTTACATTATAACCGTTGCATTACAAGCACTTCAACCTAACTTATACACACATCTACAGTAATTCATCATTGGGACACCTTGTAAACTCATTCTATAGCAACTATCCTCATTACAGAAATGCATGCATATGCACACGACTATTCATTGTTGGCAACATGTCACAATAACATGGCTAATTACACATGTTACACAAAACTTTTCCCACATCAATCTCAGCCTTTTTGTCTCATTACATGACTGACTCTTGCGTTCACAAGTTTTACATGCATTGCACATGCAACTATTTATTTGCAAGCAATGTTTGTACAAAGCTTCACCTCACATCATTGGCAAATATCATCATTCCCTGCAGAATACACACAACAACAATACCTGCAGAATACACATAACAACAACTACACACAGCTTGCCACACAAGTACTTTATTATGTTAATGTAACACCTTGCATTTCACTATGTCACCTGACATCATCACATACCTATTTAAAGGACGCCCATTACCTGCTCATTCACAGCTACTCATTTCAAAATGTTGAGATTGTTTAGGAGACGGAGGAACATTCTTTTCTATGACATGCTTGCTGATGAAGAGAATGACTTAGGGCAAGGGAGGGACACACCGAGGGACAGTGACAGGGACAGTGACGCGGATACGACAGGGACAGGGAGAGGGACAGGCCGAGGGACAGGGAGAGGGACAGGAGATCAGAGGAGAAGACAGAGGAGACAAGTTGTGCCTCGTCCGCGTCTGTACAGGGAGAGAACCCTGTTAGATGGGATGAGTGAGGAGGAGATTGTAAGTCGCTATCGTTTGAGTTCAGCAGCAATCTTATCTCTTTATCAGGAGATAAGGGGAGATTTAGATTTTTTCACAGCCAGAGGTCGTGCAGTCCCTGGGCTTGTTAAAATGCTGTGCTCATTACATTATCTTGCTTCCGCGTCATACCAGACAACTGTGGGCATAGTGGGCGGGGTCTCGCAATCTACATTCTCGCGGGCCTTGACTCAGTTTCTCTATGCACTCAATAGACGCGCTAGGAATTATATTCATTTTCCTA
This sequence comes from Ascaphus truei, assembly GCF_040206685.1. NCBI lineage: Eukaryota > Metazoa > Chordata > Amphibia > Anura > Ascaphidae > Ascaphus > Ascaphus truei. Next base: position 56,290,238 of record NC_134485.1, read on the forward strand.
CAGAGGCGACAGAGTGGCTGGAAGTCAGGACTGGCTTTTATAATATAGCAGGGATACCATGTGTGCTGGGTGCAATCGATTGCACACATGTTGCTTTGATTGCACCTAGTCAGAGTGAGCATGTGTACCGCAATCGTAAGCACTACCATTCACTCAATGTACAGGTGGTATGTGATGCCACGATGAGGATAATGCATGTGGTACCCAAATTCCCTGGTTCCAGTCACGATTCCTCTATCCTGAGGAACTCTTCAGTCTTCCATGCGTTCGAAGAGGGACATTTTGAACATGGTTGGCTGCTGGGTGAGTACAGATTTACATGTTCTAACACAAAACACATTTTTATTTAGGAATGTTGGCATTGTACAATTTGATCACTAATGTCAGCTTATGTGTGCTCCATTCATTATAGGTGACTCAGGATACGGAATTAGGCCGTGGCTCTTGACTCCGGTGCTAAACCCTCAAACTGAAGCAGAGGAGAGGTACAATGCAGCCCATATATCTACAAGATCTGTTATAGAGAGGACATTTGGCCTACTCAAGACCAGATTTAGGTGTCTGGACAGAACTGGTGGGGCTCTTCTATACAAGCCTCAAAAAGTGTCTGATATTATCCTTGCCTGTTGCATTTTGCACAATGTTGCACTCAGGCACAATGTACAATCAGACCTAGCTGAGCCTTTGGTAGACGAGCATCCCACCCATGTAGCTGCTGAAAATGAACAAACAGCCAGTGGTGGCCAGACACGCCAGAATCTCATCAATTCATTTTTTTCTTGTAAGTAAAAACAGATATGTTCCAAGTTCTACTTTTATACTTACATTATGTTATCTTAACAATAATGTGTTTTTATATACCCTTCTGGTAGGACACAGATGAATATGGGTTGCACACCTTTCTTCTCTCTGCTGTGTGCACAAAGGGATGTGGCACCGGTATGTTATTGTTGCACAGGTTATATAATCCCTCTTCAATTGTACTTTAGTTGTGTGTATGTGAATACAACTGGGGTAACAAAGCACTAATATTTTAGCATTGTGTTGTTCCTTATGCTAACACAATACACATATTATGCCCATACTCATTCATGCTTCTAGTATGCTTACATACAATGTTATTGGTGCAGTGTAACATGTACATCCATATGATGTGTACACCAGGCTGATTTACATTTTGAATTTGATTAAATATACATGGTGTTGCACATTTAACACCAAATACACACTTTGCTGTGTTGTTTACGGTACTGAAGATGGCATGTCAATGTTTGCAATTTATATATTGTTCCTTTGCATTATAGGTATATCTCCAGTATGACTGATCATGGTATGTATATTTGCTGACATCTCTCATAAGATGTGCCTACCTCAATCTTCCTATAATTATTTGAAGTAAAAACCCAACATATTGGTTTAAAGACAAATGTAACATACATGTACTTTCTGTATCATGTATATGCATTTAGCTACTCTTGAGCTTTCATGTGCATTGTATTAGAAAATGATTACTCCCATTTTATCACATTTTATGTATGTTTCCTTATAAATTCCATTCATGTAATATAGAGGTGTTTGGAGAAAAGGGGATAACTGTACTTATTTGTTTACTTACGGGAGCTCATTCATCACGGATGAAATTGACTGATCATAACACTCCATGCATGAATGCCTGTAATCACAACAATGCGTACTACATCTTATATTTAGCAATGTAGGTGTTTTTTAATGCTAGGAATTAATAGTCAACATGAATTTAAATTTGTGACATGTGTATGTATAAGTCACACGTGTGTGGATGTGTCCTACATGTACCAAGTGTAAAACTGTGAACAGAAAACACTATTTTGTTGCAAATGTTACTGTCATTTAGCATTTCTAATTTACCTATATGACAATGTTGGTAATATTTTTGCAATATAATTCACGTCACTTCATCATTATCATGATGATAATTATCAAGTATTCTCACAATTGTAACGTCAATCACGTGCACATTAGCATAGACACACTTTTTAAGACAACTGTTTGTGTCTGTATCAATTTGTGTAGGATCCATGTATAACACCGACAAATGATAACACCAGCTTTATTATGGTAGCTTATATCTTCATATTGACTATACGATGTATTTTTAGAAAGTTTAATAAACACAGTAAACTATAGTTAGTTAGGTTAATGAAATATACACAGAAACGTACTTCTTTACATGATGTTGATGTCATATTCAGAACATCATGCATTGTAGGGGACCACAACATCTGGCCAATAACATTAATTGCTACAGTCCCAAACCATTTTATCAACATACCCATGTAACAAGAGATTTTTAACAATAAAGGGCTAGTTGGTTTTAAGTGTCCTTTACATTGGGAGAAGGAGTGGCTCAGTGAGTAAAGACACACACTGGCACTGAGAGTTTGAAGCAGGGGAGTCTGGTTCAATTCCCGGTGTCGGCTCCTTGTGATCTTGGCCAAATCACTTTATCTCCCTGTGCCTCAGGCGGCCAAAAATAAATTGTAAGTTCCACGGGCCAGGGACCTGAGCGTGAAAAATGTGTCTGTAAAGCGCTGTGTACAACTAGCAACGCTATACATGAACATGCTCATATTATAATTATTATTATTATTCTTATTATTCTTATTATTATTGTTACATAGTTTCGACAGTCATACGTTCCATTACACAATAGAATACACAAATGTGTTAGCAGAGTGGGAATGGTTGTTATATATAAAACACACCATGCCATAAAATGATAGTAGTCATTAAAGAACACTCAATAAAAATTCATGAGGCACTATTTTGCAACATCATTATGTTAATTAAGTGCTTATGCAATATAGGCATAAGTGTATCACATTTTTAATTGTTTGTTAATAAGCGCTGCAAGCAATATAAAATTAGTTCCATATGTAGTATAGTAGTCGGTGGCTCCTCCTCACAATCATCTCATATAAAGGTAGACTCTTCTGAAATCATACATTGATCCGATTGTATCTTCCCCGACATCTCTGAAATACAGCAAACACATGATGGTCAAAGATGGCACCTTACTATATATGTATCCGTGACAACGCGTTACACAGCTCTATATGATTGTGTACATACACACGTCACTCACTTATATGTTAGAAGTACAAGTGTACATCAGTATGTAATGTTTCTTTAAATTTGTAGCAGGCATAACTATGTATATGATGTGAACATTGCCTGTATACTGAAAAATGTGCGCGCACATCTTAGTGTGCGCACGCACTTCACGCTTGGCTGCACTAACTGTTTGCGCATGCGCAAAACAAAGCGTACATTGTGCGTTCAATACATCTTGAAAATATCATTAAACATAAAATCTTTATTTCAAATACAATGAATACGAAACTACATTCGTTCTAAACGAGTACATCTGTATTCTTTTTAAACAGACGTGTTTGGACAGAAAGGACGGCCGATAACACAATGCGCAAATGCAATACGTGTGACGTCATGTTAAACCAGCGTGAAACGCACGCTAACACTCCTCCCACTCAATTAACATTCGGCTAACGCCCAGTTGACGCCTACAAACACTGAGCCGCACACATGACACACTGCAGTTACCGTTACTATAACAAAACATGACAGCCAATAGGCTTTGAGGCGCGCACGTCGCTTGGGGGCGGGACTTACATCCGTAATCCTTTTTAAGGACGCCTTGGACCATGACAAGGGTCCCACGTCATACGTGGTGGACCCGCTTTTAAATGTTGTAGATGTAGCATGATAACAAAACAGGTATGTGTTAGAGTTATGGTAAAATGTTGCTAATATGTTTAAAGTGATAGGAAAGTACGTATATTTATTCCGTCAGCAATGTGTACTACTCTTTCAGGTTCTACTATATTGTATTCGGAAACAATTTGTTTGTGATCGCTACATGTTATGCAGTCTGCTATGTTACGCTGTATCCACGCATTGAAAGGGAAAATGGTGGTTAGAAAAAAAAAAAATATTTAAACGCAGAGTCAACTCATAACGGTTGTTATATTTACCATTCTTCTAGAATTAACTCTTCGTCTGGCTGCAACTGGTCGCTCCAGAAATGCAAGGCTTTTTCATCCACGCTTGACCCACCCGCTGAATCCAGTATGACACACATCTCCTCCATGAAGCGCTCATAGGAATCGCCACTGCTTTCTTCAAACAATTGGTCGGGAGGTATGTTCATTTCTTCGGGTACCCATTCCAATGCATTTTCAGCTGAAAGGCTTGGTACATAATCATAGTAGTTATGTTCTTGTACAATGTGGGTTTCAGGAATGGAGGGTGCAGATATTGCAGCAGGTATCGATTCACACGGAACAGTAGTAGCGGATCCATTGCTATTGGCATTAGGAATAAATATGCCTTTAACCACAATATATGTGCCTTCTTTCACGGTGAAATGTTTTTCTTTGGCAATCTTCCAGAAACCATAGTTGTGTTCTAGCTTATCCTGCACACGTTCAAAAAAGTCATTAGTTGATAAAGTGAATCTTATTGAGGAATTAAAATTGCGCGCATGCCGACGGTTTTGGTAATAAGGATATTTTGCTCGAATCAAATCATAGATTTGGCGTGTGCTTGCTTGGTGTCCGCAAGATGATAAAATTGCTTCTGATACCATGTATTTATAACCTAAATTCGGATTCATAATTGTCACCAATTCATCAGCCATTGCAGAGTAGCACAAAAGATGTGTGCAGGTATCTGTTCTTTGCTCATCAAAATGAAACTGCTCAATGGCTAACAAATTGCTGTGTTTCCTTTTCAAGGTCAACAAAAGTATAAACTGTAACTCCTTATTTCAAACGCCAATTGGATTTCTAGTTATAATTGCTTGAACATTTGTGGTTTGTGATAGCCGCATGTGGGACAAACATGTATCCTTTTTTTATCTCGTTTCTGAAAACATTACTACACTTTTCATTCAGTAACATTGAGTTTTCTTGCAAAATAACAAAGAGCACTGTGTGAAAATAGTGCTTAGACAGCCATATCAGTAAATACACACACCTGCAAAATGAAATGTTTTTTTCCCACATACATTTCTGTGTGTATTTGAAAGTCTGGTTAACTCCCTGTCTGCATGAGTTTAAATACGTGTGTATCTATATATATATAAATATATCTATCTCATAAATATATATATATATAAAGTGTATATTGTACTATATGTATATTGTGTGTATGTGTATGTGTATGTGTATGTGTATATATATATATATATATATATATATATATATATATATTATATATATATAAAAAATTTAAAAAAAAAATTTTTTTATATATATATATTATATATATATATAAAAAAATGTGTTTTTTTTTTGTTTTTTTTAAATATTGCTGGAGTACACACAACATATTGATGGCAGTAAGTAGGCCTTGTATGAAACCTATTTAAATGGTGATAAACATGAGTGAATTAAGTAATAAACATTTGTTTGCGCCCAATAATGTTAGAGGCTCACACTTAGTATAGTTCTCAAACATTAGGCCTGTATTATTTAAATACTGTGTTTTCACAAGGAAGCATGAAGTGTATGTTTTTTGTAAATACATCTATACCAGTTTAGATAGTACTATATATACATACACACACACACACACACACACACAGTGTGTGTGTGTGTGTGTGTGTGTGCATATATGCATACATACTACATATATATTAGTATAAATTCAGAGATGTTCTTGAAACAAGAACACATAAATGATTAAAGGACAACATTACAATGGGCAGCAAAGGTAAGTAATATTTAACACACAATCCTGCTGTACACGTACAAGAAAGATGTTTGCAGTTAAATAGGTACTTTTATAATTGCATGTGAATAATATGCAGATGCAATGATTACATCAAGTAACACACCCAAATGCAATGTTTTGCTGCAAAGTCAATGGCAGCTTCTCTAAACTTAGCAACTGGCTCCTGGTGGACCATTACTGAACAGACGATTAAAACATAATTATTTATAACACTATTCATTAATTAGGAGTGTTAACATTTCCAAAACTTCACGTGTACAAGAACATATTTGAAAGTTTGGAAACAACACACTCTTCAGCATACATACAATATTAATTAGATAATCTGAAGTCAACAAAACAAGGCCAAAGACATATTTTGTGAATTAGAACATTTATTTTTTTTGTTCCTTTTGAGACCGAGTAACAGGCCTGCTTGTTGTCTCTTGAATTTTCCTTTTTCGTTTGCCACCAACTTTAGCTACAACAGAGCCACTTTGAGTGGCCTCTGGCACTTCTCGGGCAGGGCTTTTGGGCAGTGACTCACCTACAGGGCTTTTGGGCAGTGATTCACCTACAGGGCTTTTGGGCAGTGATTCACCTACAGGGCTTTTGGGCAGTGATTCCCCTACAGGGCTTTTGGGCAGTGATTCACCTACAGGGCTTTTGGGCAGTGATTCACCTACAGGGCTTTTGGGCAGTGATTCCCCTACAGGGCTTTTGGGCAGTGATTCCCCTACAGGGCTTGTGGCCAGTGACTCACCTACAGGGCTTTTGGCCAGTGATTCACCTACAGGGCTTTTGGGCAGTGATTCCCCTACAGGGCTTGTGGCCAGTGACTCACCGACAGGGCTTGTGCCCACTGACACATGTGAGCAAGTTGGTAGACACTGCACAAGTGATGGTTGGTCTGTTTCATGTGTGTCTTTTGTTGTTTTTGACCCAAAACTGGTCAGTAGTAACTGCTTGTATTTTGTTTTTGTGGGCTCTTTTGTAGGTGTCAGCTGCTGATTTTGTACAGATGGCAGCGGTAGTATGTCGTCAGGAACCTGCACAGCAATGTCTGCTACTTGACCGGTAACATTTGGACCTGGTGAATGAAGATCAGAAGCATGTGGTGAAAACTGACCAGCATGAACAGATCCTGCCTGTGAGCTGTTCAAATTGAATTGTGCTACATTCGTCATTCTCAAGTAATTAGCTTGTGTTTGCTGAACTACTAATGCTTCGAATGAGGTGTTGATTTTTTGCAACTGTTTTGGCACTTCAATGAAGACTCTGTGGAGATGTGCCAATTGTGAAACTGTTTCTTCCTGCAGTGCAATCATCCTTTCCAGCACTGTCATGAGGTCAGAATGGCGACGATTTTCTGCTTCCACAATTTTTCCCTCAGAAGCTACAATTGCATCGTATGTCGTATTTGCTGGACGATTTGCCGGTAAAACAGTTTCAATTGGAACGTCTTCATGGTCACTTGCTTCTATTTGTGTGTCTATGGCGGTGGCGTCATCATCATCATCATCATCATCATAATCCTCTTCATCATGTTCTACAAATAAATGTACACATTATTAAATGTAATGTTAATCTCTGCTGTGTTACTATGTAATTCTACTGTGTCATAAGTAACAACTAACATGTTTCCATACGTTTTATAACCTCACATTAAAAACTACCTTGACTTAAGAATAATGTTTGGACTCAGTATGAAATATGAATGAATGAAAACTTGCTCTAAACTCACAACTCCTACATGATAGTTAACATCACTAACACAATACATGTTGCCTTACACTTCATTTTCACATACACTAAGTAATCCTATTTAAAGAAGATGTGCAAAACAAATAATGAACATGACAACATAACATATAGAAGAGCACATATTATATGGGCACCAACTGATACACTCACCTTCTAGGTGTGTTGAGCTGGCTGACCCAGGTGAAGACACTTGTTCCGTCTCAGGTGACACATGTCCTCCAGGGGCAACTATATTTAACAATAACATTAGTTTTACAATTACATGTGTAAATATTGAACAAACAGTTATTGTATGTTCTGTATTTATGAGTACCTAACAGCATCAGTTCCTTTACCCAAAATGTGTGTGTGAAAGTGAACAGAAATAGTTGTAATAACAATGTACATGCCTGTGTACTTAGAACTTTTGAGTTCCCTAACATACAACATACTATGTTTCTGCAGTAATGCGTGAGGATAAATAGATTAAATTTGTACATAAAAATCATATGTTGTGTAGTGATATCAGTATCATAATGTACATAACTATCATGAGATGACCATTCACAATGGTTATCATGAAGTTGGTCATATTGGAAAAAGTTTTGTTTTTGGTAGAGGATATGTGTGGTACATTAATATAAGATGTGGCACACCTGAATGTGGCTGTGACTGAACAAGACAAGACATGCAGTGTGTGATAATGTGTCGTTGATAGTAGTTCAACTATAGATATGAGTGAACTAATGTGGGACGTACGCTTTGATAAGTAATGAGTTGTTGGGGCATTTAGTAGCTACAGTGAAGCTTTCAAATGAGTGTGATTAACTTCAGTTGTGCTAGTGAGGTTGTAAGAACGGTATTCCCTTCCCCAAAAAGCCTAATCAGCCACACCTTTCAATTACTTGAAACAGGTGAAAATGGTGTGAACTAAGTTGACCCTAAAATGAGGCTGTAATTAGTGTGTGTGCTGAACCCCACCCCCTCTGTTGAAGTGTATGCTGTGATGAGATATTAATTGCAGCTGCTTTAACACAATGGTAGATGAGCTAAATAGTCGTGTGCAGTTTTTAAGTTATGAAAACAATGACATAACATATGATACGTGTGCCTCATTATGCTGTCTGTATATGACTTAAATCAAAAATGGACCTTTTCATTAACAATTATAGATGTGTTAGTGCAAGTGATGTTTGTAGGCCGTTGCATGCAATATATTTGATGCATGCTTAAAATAGGCAGTAATGTCATGTTTGTCGGAGTAAAATACATAAAATACACAATAATATTATACATATTTATGTTCTGTACCTGTAGCTAGTAATAATTTCTCATTAACATGTGTTACACATGTGTACTACCCTGTTGTTCCCCATCTTCGCCCACCATCAATTGCTTCCACTGCAGCAATGCATTTTGGGAATTCACATGTAAATGAGCACGCAATGGCACGTGCTATATTAGTTACTGCTTTTAGTAGGACTACAACATATATGTCTATTTAGATATATATATATATACAGAATCAGACATATACATATATAGATGCAGGTATGCTTATATTGTGAAGAAAGTATAAAAAGCAGTGTAAATATGCAAAATAACTGTAAGCAACGACACGCCTAGTACATTAATATTTCTCACCTGGTGGAAATTGTGAGGGATAAATTCCAATATCACGGTCACCAGGTAAGCCTTCCACGACGACGGGAAGTAATTTTGCCCGAAGCAGCTCCTCCAATGGAATTAATATGAGACGTTGTGGTGTGGGCCCACCTCCAGTGCCAGTAGCATGCACGCGTTGGTGTTGTATTTTCTTTTTCAATTTGGACCTAATATCATCAAATCTCTTGTGACAACTCCGCTTGTCCCTCACATGATTCCCACACACATTGACACCAATGACTATTGTGTCCCACATTTCTTTTCTGCTTGCTGAACTTGTCCGCCCTTGAAAAACATATAAAATATATGAGGTAAATTAATAATAATATAAGCACCAGTTTCCTACACTGCTAGCTGTTCCAAGAGATAGCAAACATGCTGTTTTAGGTGTAATATGTGAAGCACATGAGCATTCACTACTAAACCTATACATGTAAGCAAGGTTGCATTCATATTGTATGCAGTTATGGCAAATTGACCGCCTGTGTTTAGTTGTCCTTGTAAGGCATTATAAAAAGCTGTGTTTCCAGACTAATTAACATAGAAAGATATTGTGAAGCCATATTTGCATATGAACAAAACTCAGATGACCTTGCATCACATGTATTTGAATAATAAATGTAAAGGTACACTTACCTAGTAAATGTCCATATATACTGTCATAGTGCTCCAGAATGCCAGTGACAAGAGCTGTATTTTCCTGGTCATTGAAGCGAGGATTACGTGGCTTCTCCACACGTTTCTTCCGAGCAGGTTTAGGGTCAGAGCTTGGCTGGTGCTGACTGGACTCTCCTTCTTCCAATGGAAGAGCCTCCAAAAGCTGCCCACCAGCAAGCACGCCACCACCATCCACCCCATCTGCAACTGCGCCACCAGCAGCACTCCCAGCACCAGCACTCCCACTCCTAGCACCAGCACTCCCACTCCTAGCACCAGCACTCACACTCCTAGCAACAGCACTCACACTCCTAGCACCAGCACTCCCACTCCCAGCAACAGCACTCCCACTCCCAGCAACAGCACTCCCACTCCCAGCAACAGCACTCCCACTCCCAGCAACAGCACTCCCACTCCCAGCAACACCACTCGCAGCACCAGCACTCCCACTCCCTGCAACACCACTCTCACTCTCAGCAACATCACTCCCCTGAACAGTACGTTCACTCCGACGCGTACTCGCACGAGTAGCACTCCCACTCCCACCAGCATCACTCTTCCCACGCTTTGCGGGCATACTTACAGCACTCACAAAAAACAGACAACAAATGTACAGGCAATCACACGAAACACTTCCACATATAAAACAAGACAAAGATGTAAACAAAACAACAAAGGACAAAGCTTTCCCAATACACAACAAGTCTCTCAGTCAATATGCAAATCTTCAATCACCAAGCTCTGTGCGTCTCTCTCTCTCTCACTCCCAACAACACAGAGAATGATTAGCAGTACACGTTGCCTTTAAATATGGCGCGCAATCCAAAACATGCTTGTTTCGCCTGATTCAGCAAGATTTGTGATTGGGCAACCTAACAGCACCGCGCCACGCACGCCGATACACCTGTGTGTGATCGGCTAATCATCGTGAGAGTGGGCGGATTTGTTTTCGGGTTGATTTTGAATGTATTCGGCACTTACTGCATACGGAGAGGAAAAATCGCCAATAACATGACTAATCGGTAAGATTGCCGATTTCACATAATCGACGCTTACTGCATGAGGCCCTAAGAGTGCATCGAACAATAACAGCTGTAGCATGACCACACACCGCAATGGCAGTCATCAGCTGTCACTCAATACACATAGATAAAGTCAGTATATAACAATTAATTTCCAAAAATACCGACTTGACGTATAAAAAGTGTTTCAGGTCTATCTGGTAAAACTTAATGGACATGCCGAATCATTAATAAACATAGAACATGTTATGTCATGAACTGATAATCAGAAAACCTGTAGTGTGGAATCAAAAACATAAATGGTAGATGGCATAAAGAGTGCGTCCGCCAGTACTAGAAACATATCCATCAGATCATCAAGGATAATCAGTAAGGAACTTATTGATGGTAAGCAAACGAATTGTATGTACAGACATAGTCCGGATAGCAGATGAGAAGATGTCCTATAGACTCCAATCCTGGGGATGAAAAGTCACCTATTATAGATGAGAACTATCTGGACAAATTTGTTATAAAAAGCAACTCAATTGAAATTCCTCGTTTAACCCACGAGGACTTAATGTGTCCAAATTATAGATTGTTCTTGCTTCAAGTTGCAATAGGGATCTCTTGCGATCGCCTCCTCTGGATGGTGCCTTGACCTGTGCAATTGGCATACACCTCAAGGTCGCGAGGCTGTGTTTCATCTCATCTCCGATACGTATGCTGAAGGAACGGCTGAGTCTTCATCGTTCAGCAATCAGGAAGGCTTTAGCAGATGCGGATAACAAGGAAGATTTAACACAGCAACCAGTGGCTCGTCACTTTAAGGAGATGAAACACAGCCTCGCGACCTGGAGGTGTATGCCAATTGCACAATTGATCTGATGGATATGTTTCTAGTACTGGCGGACGCACTCTTTATGCCATCTACCATTTATGTTTTTGATTCCACACTACAGGTTTTCTGATTATCAGTTCATGACATAACATGTTCTATGTTTATTAATGATTCGGCATGTCCATTAAGTTCTACCAGATAGACCTGAAACACTTTTTATACGTCAAGTCGGTATTTTTGGAAATTAATTGTTATATACTGACTTTATCTATGTGTATTGAGTGACAGCTGATGACTGCCATTGCGGTGTGTGGTCATGCTACAGCTGTTATTGTTCGATGCACTCTTAGTTCTATGTATTTTAGGTTGATAACAAAATACCTATTTTCAATATGACAAATTATAGACAACGTATGATTTATTTTGATGGTTAGTATAAGTTGCAGTAATGATTTGTGTTATTTCAGTTATTTATTATAAATCTTTTGGTCAGTACACATCATTATATATGTTCACATTTAGTATGTTTTCTCACTTTGATATTGGGTGTTTTAATTTTAAGTGCTGCATATGGTCATCTATTTAGACTCCTATAATGTTATTCATTAATTTGATATAGTTATTTATTTCATTAGTTGGTGTGTCCTGCTTGCTCCTTATAGCTAGAGACCATTGTCATTTCATATATGTAGTCTTTAGATGTGTAGTGTTATTTGACTTGTTTCTTAGACTAGCAGCACTGCTAATTAACCATTTACTGGTGTATGTGCAGCACATGCGTTTTATATATCAGGAAGTAAACAGGAGCTGCAGAGAAGGCTGATACACTGACAGGACACAGGGGTTTAACATTATGGATGTGATTTTTGTTTTAATCAATTTATATGCTGCACCTGTTGATTTTGGGGTTTCTGGGGGTATTTATATGTGTTCTTAGTTCACTCTGTTAATCATCACCTTGACAAAGGTCCCATTTGAGGACCGAAACGTTGGATATGATGTTTTGTTGAATAATACAGGATTTTTGATATTCATTTGGAGTGCTGCCTCTGATATTCGTCCACGTGCGGTATCGTATTGCCTATATATATATATATATATATATATATATATATATAGAAAGCGCCCAATCCTAGTGCATTAAGTCTAAAAAATACATTTAATATTTCCAAAGCTTCACAATTTTGAACCCACAAACAACAAAAGTATTCAAGCGTTGTATGAGGTTAATACTCATGCCCCAGTCTTGTCACTAGAACTCCGCTCCTCTGCTCTACTCATCTGGAATGTTCCCTCTGAGCCACTGTTGAGCAGGAACCCACCGTTTGGTTCATAGCCACTTCCATACCAAATCACCACGCACATGGTTGGACCACAAACCAACCGGCACATATACATGTGGACGTTGCAAGGCCTGCCCCTCAGTGAAAGTGACGAAAACTTTCACAGATTCAACTGGCATACACACCTTTACTATCAAAGACTTTATTAATTGTCTAACTACAGGTGTTATATACCTTATCCAGTGTGCATATGGCAAACAATATGTTGGGGAAACTCACAGGGCTTTTAAAATTCGGATATTGGAGCATCTTGGGTCTGTACGTAATAAATTAGATACGCCTGTGGCGAGACACATCAATAATGCACATCAGGGGGATTCATCCAACTTGAAATTCATTGGAATTTCACACATACCCTGGGGCCCACGCAAGGGCAATTGGGACATTAGGTTACGGCAGCATGAATGTCGGTGGATTTACCATCTTAACACACTGGCACCTAATGGCCTCAATGAGGGTTTTATTTTTTCATCATTTCTACCCTAGGGGTTAGAGGGAACCAGGTATACAGATAGATATTTTACTCTAGTCAGTAGGAGCTGTATTGACTCTTTAGGCGTCTCCGCATAGTGTAGTTCATTCCTACACTCTCCATCCGTTACCATCTCTCACCCCTGATATGCATTTATTATACATTCTATATATAATTTTTTTATATATCAAATATCCCACTATCCATTTTCCATCTTGGTTTTACACGCTGTGTACTATCCCACATCACACTCTACAGGGGTGTAGTTGTTATCACGTGCACACATACCTGTCTAGGGACATCCTACATCTTTTTGTCTCCTTTTTCACAACATGCTCTATGATGTGCACTTTATCAATTGTTAATGTGAGCTCCATACATACGTCCACCTTGTACTTATATATTTTTATATATATTTTGGCCCCTCTCCTGTTCCATTACCAGTCCCGAGTCCGCCCCCCCAACCCCTCCCCCCTCCCTTTCCCTATCCCTCCTCCACCTTCCCCACCCGATTCCTTTTGTTTTGTCATTATGACAAATGTAGTGGCTATGTCCCTTTAACATTAGTAGGCATACGTCACTGGCCCCTCCTCCCGAGGCTGGCTTAAAAGGTCCCACTCTGCGACGCTACTTTACACCGACTCCTCCCCCTTGAGAAAGCACGCGGTGACGCGTGAAACGTACGTCGGGGTACGCTGTGACGTCATCACGTTGGCGCATGCGCGGCTTGTGGTTTGAGGGACGGTAACTCCTACCTACTCGCGGAGTTCCTAGGCTGCTTTTCGGACACCAGGTTGTATGCTACATACTGGGTTTGCTGTTGCCTATACTGAGCGGGGTTTTGCCACCGCGCACCTCGTGGTTTGGGCAATCATACTGTATTACCCCACACCTATCCACCCAAGGGATTACACTGTCTGTACCTACCCCACTTGTATACAGAGGGATAGCCTATTACAGTATATATAGTGGTATCTATACTTTGTTTATCCACTTCCTATTGGCAAACATACACCCGTTGATTGCACTTCTGTGTATGCAACTTAGCAGCTGCTGATTTAGCTTTTTACTGACTACTAGCTTTATCTCTTGGTACAATACTTGACCATACCTACCGTTACCTCACACATTAGGGGATTTTATTTATGCACTGTTGTGCATTTTTATTGTGTTTCGTCGATTTTTACATAATACTATTAAAGTCTTTATTATTTTCTATTTTGAGTGAGACCTTGTAGCTTTCAATCCTATGGTATGGATTTGGCTTATATCTAGCTATCCACTATTTGACAATATACCTGATTTGTCATCTATTTTGAGTGCAACTACAGGGGGCTGTTTATAGTCTTCTGACTATATGTCTGTTTTTTGTATGATTTTTCTCACTTGCACCAAGTAGATTGTGTGCTTGTGTTTGTACGTCTGGTGCAGCGACGTGCTCTGTGTGTTATTGTACTGATTGTGAGGTTGTTTTACCCCTTTCTCTCACGTCAGCTCCCAAGGAATCACCATCCCCTCCCCTCATCCCCTCACTCCCTTGTCTGTGTTCTCTATTCAGAACAGATCTCTGTACCATGTCAGGCTTTCTTGCTACTAAACAAGACTTTGGGGCCTGGATTAGTGAAGCAGCCTGTTTATTTTCTAAGTCACCTATGGACTTACCTGTGACACCACCAGAGACTGATGACATTAAGAAGTTTTTCTTTAACCTAGAACATCACATGAGCACCCAGGCTAAGATCTGGTGGGAGATCACAAGTTTAAACAACTATGCTTTGGCAGACATGGTCCCTAGAGGTCTGCGTGTCTATTTATCTCCCTCCCATCGGATTGAGGACACACAATTCATTAAAGACTGGGAAGGTATACTCCTAAAATGCTCAAGTGACTTAATTGCGTTACTAATTACACATGAAAACAACAGGCTGGAAAAAATCAACTCAGAGATCAATACTTTACTGGCTGAAGTTGATATATGGCGTGAGCACTCAGACTTTATCAACTTTGAGAAACGCCTTAAAGGCCAGATTGACAAACTGACAGCTGACATAAAAGCTAGAAAATCACGTAAATTTATTAGAGATTCCACAGATTATGATACACATAACATTTTTACATACAAAAAGAAACGGGAAAAAATTATTACTAAAAATGCCAAAAATCCTGAATCAACAACAGACTGTGAAACATCAGCTAGCGATGCCGAATCAGAATCTCATATGAGTCGGGAGACAGTACATCAAAGATTTACCCCAATGCCATCCACGTCATCTGCACCGCCTAATCCCTCTTTTTTAGATGTGTCTGGCCCAGATTACATCCCCCCAGGACACGAAAGACCAGGAGGGGGCGAGGCCATGAAATTAAGAGACAGAATGGTGTGGGGTTACAAGGACCAAGGAATGAGGAGACCTTACAAACGCGGGCGGTATTACCGACGCAGGTAATCAATTTTTCTTCCATGACACTTAACGACGACCATCATAAGGTCCTCTCTAGAGGGTTAAACTTCTGCCCCACTCACCAAACTGATGTCTTCGAGAACATTAAGGACGTTAACCTTTTTGCTCGAAAACTGTCACTACATGTTTTCTTCAAAAGGAGACAAAGACTGGCGAACATAAATACACCTTTTGAAAATTTTGACACACAAGATCATGCATTGCTAAAGATTCTACAGGAATTTGAGGATGATCAGTCTAGAAACCCTGGTGAGGGACCTTTCACTAATTTACGAAATAAGTCACGGTTTACACCACCTGTGCAATCCTGCACAAACGTGGATGTATTCACTCAAATGGTGTCTAATGATCTCAAAAAAATGACAAAGGGTTCCAATAACTTCAATATGAACTATATGGAATACAAAGCACTCAAAGATCTGGAGAAGAACGACGACATTACCATTAAACCATCTGATAAAGGTGGTAATGTTGTCGTTCTGGACACCTCCTCATATGTGAGCGAATGTGTCAGACTTTTGCCCGATCGACACTGTTACAAGTTATTACCTAATGACCCGACTGATACCTTTAAAGCAGAACTGCTGGAGATTTTACACCTAGCTTTTGACAATAAGGTCATTACTCAAACTGAATTGGAATTCATTTACGTTAAATACCCTCCCCTATCCACTTTTTACCACTTACCAAAAGTCCACAAAGGTGTCCACCCACCTCCTGGTAGACCGATAGTGTCGGGCGTGGGGAACCTTACCTCCCACGCTAGCATCTATCTGGACACGTTTCTTCGTCCTTTTGTGGAAACCCTTCCATCGTACCTAAAAGATACCAAAGCTGTATTGATGAGGTTAGAAGGTATTACAGTGGATCAAAAAACTTTACTCGTAGGGATTGATGTTGAGAGCTTATGCACAAGCATCCCGCATGCTTCAGGGTTACAGGCCGTCCAACATTTCCTTCGGGCCAGAGACACTCATTCTAAGGTACACAACGATTTTGTTATACAGTTGTTGAACTTTGTATTAACCAGGAATTTCTTTCTATTTAACCAAAAAATCTATCATCAAATCCAAGGTACCGCCATGGGCACCACATGTGCTCCCACCTATGCTAATTTATACCTGGGCTGGTGGGAGGAGACCGTGGTGTTCATGGAAGATTACTCCTGCTATACTGATCACATTGATCTTTGGGCACGGTACATTGATGATGTGCTTCTCCTCTGGAACGGCACAAAAGAACTCCTGGTCGAATTTTTGGATAAGTTGAACATCAACAGGCACAATCTCAGACTTACTTTTGAAATCCAATCTGAGAGTATCAACTTTCTGGACATAACAGTTAACAAAAAACAGGATGGTAGACTTGAGACCACAATATACCGCAAACCCACTGCGGCGAATAGTCTCTTGGCAGCTGACAGCCATCACCCTGAACACCTCATTTCCAATATCCCTACTGGGCAGTTTTTACGTCTTAAACGTAACTGCTCCACTACAACGGAGTTTAAGATTCAAGCTAAAGACCTTACCAGACGTTTTATTGATAGAGGGTACTCTAAGACATCTGTCAAAAAGGCCTTTCATAGATCCCTCACTACACCTAGATCCAGTCTCCTTACTGATCATCCCCCTGTTACCGGTATGGAGCCACAGAATATTAGATTTATCGGTACGTACTGTAACCAGTGGTCATCTATACGTAGGATCCTCACTAAACACTGGCACATTTTACTCCAGGACCAGGACCTGGCCAAGATATTACAGGACAAACCACAAATGGTCAGTCGCCGAGCGGTTAACTTACGGGACCGTTTGGTTCATAGCCACTTCCATACCAAATCACCACGCACATGGTTGGACCACAAACCAACCGGCACATATACATGTGGACGTTGCAAGGCCTGCCCCTCAGTGAAAGTGACGAAAACTTTCACAGATTCAACTGGCATACACACCTTTACCATCAAAGACTTTATTAATTGTCTAACTACAGGTGTTATATACCTTATCCAGTGTGCATGTGGCAAACAATATGTTGGGGAAACTCACAGGGCTTTTAAAATTCGGATATTGGAGCATCTTGGGTCTGTACGTAATAAATTAGATACGCCTGTGGCGAGACACATCAATAATGCACATCAGGGGGATTCATCCAACTTGAAATTCATTGGAATTTCACACATACCCTGGGGCCCACGCAAGGGCAATTGGGACATTAGGTTACGGCAGCATGAATGTCGGTGGATTTACCATCTTAACACACTGGCACCTAATGGCCTCAATGAGGGTTTTATTTTTTTATCATTTCTACCCTAGGGGTTAGAGGGAACCAGGTATACAGATAGATATTTTACTCTAGTCAGTAGGAGCTGTATTGACTCTTTAGGCGTCTCCGCATAGTGTAGTTCATTCCTACACTCTCCATCCGTTACCATCTCTCACCCCTGATATGCATTTATTATACATTCTATATATAATTTTTTTATATATCAAATATCCCACTATCCATTTTCCATCTTGGTTTTACACGCTGCGTACTATCCCACATCACACTCTACAGGGGTGTAGTTGTTATCACGTGCACACATACCTGTCTAGGGACATCCTACATCTTTTTGTCTCCTTTTTCACAACATGTTCTATGATGTGCACTTTATCAATTGTTATTGTGAGCTCCATACATACGTCCACCTTGTACTTATATATTTTTATATATATTTTGGCCCCTCTCCTGTTCCATTACCAGTCCCGAGTCCGCCCCCCCAACCCCTCCCCCCTCCCTTTCCCTATCCCTCCTCCACCTTCCCCACCCGATTCCTTTTGTTTTGTCATTATGCAAATGTAGTGGCTATGTCCCTTTAACATTAGTAGGCATACGTCACTGGCCCCTCCTCCCGAGGCCGGCTTAAAAGGTCCCACTCTGCGACGCTACTTTACACCGACTCCTCCCCCTTGAGAAAGCACGCGGTGACGCGTGAAACGTACGTCGGGGTACGCCGTGACGTCATCACGTTGGCGCATGCGCGGCTTGTGGTTTGAGGGACGGTAACTCCTACCTACTCGCGGAGTTCCTAGGCTGCTTTTCGGACACCAGGTTGTATGCTACATACTGGGTTTGCTGTTGCCTATACTGTGCGGGGTTTTGCCACCGCGCACCTCGTGGTTTGGGCAATCATACTGTATTACCCCACACCTATCCACCCAAGGGATTACACTGTCTGTACCTACCCCACTTGTATACAGAGGGATAGCCTATTACAGTATATATAGTGGTATCTATACTTTGTTTATCCACTTCCTATTGGCAAACATACACCCGTTGATTGCACTTCTGTGTATGCAACTTAGCAGCTGCTGATTTAGCTTTTGACTGACTACTAGCTTTACAGTATCTCTTGGTACAATACTTGACCATACCTACCGTTACCTCACACATTAGGGGATTTTATTTATGCACTGTTGTGCATTTTTATTGTGTTTCGTCGATTTTTACATAATACTATTAAAGTCTTTATTATTTTCTATTTTGAGTGAGACCTTGTAGCTTTCAATCCTATGGTATGGATTTGGCTTATATCTAGCTATCCACTATTTGACAATATACCTGATTTGTCATCTATTTTGAGTGCAACTACAGGGAGCTGTTTATAGTCTTCTGACTATATGTCTGTTTTTTGTATGATTTTTCTCCCTTGCACCAAGTAGATTGTGTGCTTGTGTTTGTACGTCTGGTGCAGCGACGTGCTCTGTGTGTTATTATACCCACTGTGTAGAACAGCCGTTGGAGAAATCCTCCGGAAACACGCCTCCGATGTAATTTGGTTCCTGCCAAAGCAGGGAACGAGTTAGCTGTAACGCGGATGTCCTTAGTTCAAGCAAGGGATAACTTCAGATATACGCCTTTGCTCAGCAGCACACTGGTTGCACACTATTTGCCCTATGCGTTTCTTCACACAAAGTGATTTCTTAAGGAGAACTGAAGGTATTTGTCTGGAGAGATTTGGATAGGATAACCGCTCCTGGGTAGAGTGAATGTGGTCTTGAACATTTTCAATTTGTAGACTGTCTGTCCTTGCATCTGAATGGGACTCCAACAACATTAACCCTACCGGGTCGCCATCAGTCTATAAGAGCTGAGCAGAGAGTTCACAGAGAGGCAGTTACTCTCTCTGTTTCTCCCCACACAGCTCTTACAGCAGTTCTCACACTTATTATTATTATTATTTTTAGACATAGGATTGAAGCAGTGGGTCTCCAGAGCTAAACCAAGGTCCGGAAACCCCCTGCTTCAATTCTATGTACTAAAAATAGTAATAACAATAGTGAGAACTGCTGTAAGAGCTGTGCAGGGAGACCCGAGAGAGCATCTGGGGTGGTCTGGGATATGTGGGCGAGATGACAAAATCAGTGAAGGACAGGATTCGACACCACAAGGTTGCCATCTGAAGATATGACCTAGAGGCACCTGTTGCCCATCATTTCACAGTAGCTGGGCACAATGCCAGTCAATTAAGGTTACAAGTAATCAATGGTATGAAGAAGCATCGTGGTGGAGATGTACAGAGGATGCTACTTCAGAAAGAAACTCAATGGATCAGGCACATGGTATCATGGCCCCTAGAGGCATGAATAAAGAGTTTGACCTCAGTTGTTACTTTTAATCCACCCATATGTATATTGAATATGTGGTTCAGTTTATGAGCTTGTACACACCCTGTGCTTAGAATTGCTGTACTTCTGCCTATTTTACCTATCCACTGGTTTACATGTTGCCCCTTGTCCTGAATTTTGTGGCTTGCTGCGCTCTGGTCATTATTGACAGTCTTCTTGTAGAGATCCCTCCTTCGGTCGCAGTCGTCTACATCCACCTCTATCCCAGGACATCTCTATCTCATTTATGCGAAGGTTGGGAGGCTCTATAAATAATCTATAGATTCACTTAGACACAGATACACACTGTTTCTGTTTATTGAGCTACAGTACATTTGGTATATATTGATCCCCTTTTTCGCATAAGTATCCCACATCTCATCATGTTTGATGTTTTATTTTTTATGGTTTGTTTATTAATCAGTTTGTTTTCTTGTTTCTTTCTTTGTAGTACCCTTGTTCCATGGAGACATCTTTCGCCATCAGCTCCTCTCCACAATCTGCTTGCAGTATTTTCCGTCTATGTGGATAGATGATGGTCGTCATGAAAACGAAGGATGCATTAGCTAGTGGTTGGAGCCTGGACGCATGCGCATTCAGAACTTTGGGCTCGCACGATGTTTACTGCTGTGCACGTCAGTGCAATTAAGTTATTCGGCGCCATCAGCTGCTGCAATTCAGATGTCCGGGCACTCGGGATTATGCTGCAGCTGTGCAGTCACATGACTTCGATTCCTGCCTTTGGGAGCGGACGATCTTGGTATACGCCCATTGATGATGCAATCAGTCGGTGCTGTTATCTTCTCTGGAGATTCGTGGATTCACTCAGCATTCCCTAGCAGCAGGAGAAAGAGAGAGAGACAGAAAGAGATAATCATCGTTTTCGCTTCATAGACCAAGGACTTAACGGTTTGACTATATATTCTTTGCGCAGCAGCTTACATCCTCTTGCTGGATCTTGACATTTACTAAGCTTATGCTTTTTTTCATTTAATTCAGTATCTTCCATGTTTTGTAAATAAATGAGTTCTTCAGTATTAGGTGATACCTTTTTTATTTGGACTAACAATTTATGTCATATATAGAGCCAATAAAGAATATCACTTGGGAGCACATTCACATATCTTAGACAGGTCTGCGACCCCGCCTTTCACCATTATCACCCAGCACACAGCACTTCCACTGCAGCAAGGGATTCTGGGAAATGACATGCAAATGAGCACACAGTGTCACCTTTTACTTCATAACCATTTTTAACATGGTTCCCTAAAGGCTTAAGCTTGCTGCATGGTCACAGGTTTAAGACCAGCCAGGGTTAAGATGCATAGCCAGAAAACTACCCACAGACAGCTGTTTGACTGAAGCAACAAATGGGGAGAAGTAATTGACCCATCAGATTTTAGATTGCGGATGCAATGATGATTTTTCCACGTTTGCATCCGCAATCTATCATCTGACGGGTCAATTACTTCTCCCCATTTGTTGATCCAGTCATTTGCTACCTATCGAGTGACAATTCCTCCCACATCTCACTGCCTCCTACATTTGCGCTATTAGACATTTTTTGGTCACATTTTCCTTCTTTTTTATTTATTTTTTATTGTCATATATTGCGTTTATTGTGTCTATTGGCATCATTGTGTTTGGTTTAATCTGTTCAGTCACCTAGCCTTCCTTGCTTAATTAATACATTTTCCTGTTTTTTAATATCTATACAGGATTGCGCCTTTTTCTTTCTTCCATTTAATCAGGATAGGCTCTGTTTTCTCTCCTATCCATTTGCTAACTACAATGACCAATTCAGTATAATAGGGGTTTAATCTATATAAGAACAAATCAATATGAATAATCATGTGTAAATTTTTTAAATAATTTTATTTATTAATTAAATGGGTTATATATGTAGCCAGGTCACCCCTCTCACCTTGCGACCCCCATCACCTCCGTGGCCAGGATCGATGGCAGGTGCTGCCGGAGGCAAGCGGCAGACCCGACGGCCATTCCGGAGGGTGGGGGCCGAGCAGGCAGCGCTCCGGTGCACTGGGGATCTTCGGCTGCTTCCGTGCAGGGCGCCACCATGTTGCGCAAGTTTGCGCATGCGCGGTAAAATACCGGCGGCCCGACAGAGTCGCGCATGCGCAGGGCTAGCTATCCAGTTATGGCAGGCCTTAGGAAGTCGCGCGAGCGTGAGAATAGGCAGGGAAAGGTTGAGGCGGCCCCAAAATGTTCGCGCATGCGCAGGAGAGGCGCGTACGCGGCCCCAATGTGTTTCTAGCCTCCCCGGGACTACAACTCCCATGGGGCACAGCGAAGCAGGCACCAGGTGCCTCATAGGAGCCAATAGGGCTGCAGGATTGCTCTGGGACAGAAAGGATAAATTTCACGGGCTTGCAGCACGTTAGTTAGTTGGAGCTGGGGAACTGTGAGGGAAGGAAGGGTGCAGGGAACGAGTGCAGCTCCTGCACCCAGATAGGTACCCACATCCCAGGTAGGCCCCAACTCCCCACCAGCTAGTGGGTAATTATAAGGGGCGGCCCAAGATAGGGACGCTGCCTTAGTGTCAGTGTGCTGTCTTGTCAGGGTCACGGCTGTCTGTGCTGTGAGGTCTGACAGGCAGGAGGCAGGCAAAGCAGGAGAGCACATGTGCTGCTGACTGCAATCCTGCTCTAAATTGTGTTGCAAAGATCTGCCCAGGACTGGCGGGAAGCCCAGAGCTCCGCACCCGAAATGTGAGTGATTCAGTGCAGAGCCGAGTCACTCAGTGATAGAGCGTGCCCCTCCTTTACAGTCCACCAGGGGGAGCAAGCACAATGAACAGCAATCAGCAACCGCTGTTCCCACTAAAGACAGTACAGAATGCAGAGAAACACACCCTCAGTTGTATGGAGCATGGCGGACAAAAGGAGGAAAAATACCCTTTCTTGTGTGCCCGTGCCTACAAAATGATTTGAATCTATCTGGTGGTATGGACTTTAACCCCTTTAGGCTACCAATAGAATACCGGGTGGCAGTGGTGGCTGATGACGGGTGCATAAGATGGGTTTGTGACCAGTGTGACTTCCCAGGTGGCAAACAGACTTGGGGTCCCAAGTGTACTGGCTGCGAGGCACAGTTTCTAAAGCCAGTGTTGCTGTGCGCTACGGAACCTGCAGAGAAAGATGCGGCTAACCAGCCAAGTGAACCATCGAAGGAGAAGAGCGCGACCACAGTGGAGGTACCGGAGCACGCCAGCTTCGTACCAACAACCACTGGTTGTATCGCAGAAGACCCCGGTGACTCCCTGGCGAAGGATCCGATCGTAATATCTTCCGAGAAAGAGGTTGAAGTCCCATCGGTGGCGATGCGCCTATCGGCGAATCACCTCAGCGGGGATACAGAGGAGACAGAGGAATTACAGGGTAAGGTGTCTATACCCCCATCTTCTTTTAGTGATTCCGGTGACCAACAACCAGCTGTGGTGAGGCGCCAGCCGGCGGACCACACCAGTGAAGTTGGAGATAAAGAATCACCTACCTCAGTTGCAGTGCATCCTGATGTGAGCTCGTGTGCTCTACCACGGCCAGTCCGGCCTAAGATGATGGTACCATTGATCCCCCGCTTGGGATCAGTACCTGTTAACGACGACAAGGGTGAGTTGACTGCCCCAGGGGTGTTGGGTGTGAGCCTCCAGGTGACCGCGCAGCATGATAGCTCCTTAAGTCTGGCCACCAGGGCGAATGGCTCCACTCGACATCGCGTCCTGGCAGAGGTGTCTCCCTTAGAAGATCTGTCCAGTTGTGTGAGTGGATCAGTATCTACCGCCTATCGTCCAGGCGAAGAGAACAGTCAGTCCCATTGGGTGTCCAGTGAAGCACAGAGGGTACCTGACAGTGTTCCCGGTGAAGAAAAGGCCCTGACTAAGTCTCCGGATCTGAGTGTGAGCCTGTACGCTCCAACCCAAATGGTCCCAGGACTGGGACCCAACGCTCCCGAGTTGCAAGACCATAAGTGGACTGCCCCAGAAGTGCCGGGGACAGGTCCCAAGACAGCCGAGGTGGGAACTGACAGCATCCCCGAGGACCTGTTGGCCACCGTGAATCACCGCAGTGGTAAGGTATCTACCCTTTACCCCCTGCAGGGTGAAACAGAGACATTGTCCATTTCTCGCTTCCCAGTGGAAGCTGCGCAAGTACGTAGGGACAAGGACTGTGTGGCAAGGGATTTAGTAAAAATTGCCTCCTTTAAGCCCAAAAAGGAGCGCCCCATTCGCCAAGTAGTGGACCGCGGGAAAGGTCCTGGCCTCCTGGTCTACCGCATCCATGCCGCGGATGACCGGGTAAGGGCCTGGTTAAAGGACATGCTTCTATTCCGTTCACCAGGGGGAGGAAATAGTAAGACCCCTGTGACTGTTATCCCGAGCGTGCTCACCAGGAGATTCTCCCAGGGGAGGCCCACCCACATTAAAGTGAGGTACCCCCACATGATCAGTTAGGGGCACCCCACAAATGGTCTCAGCAACCCGCTGATACTCAGCTGGCCTCGGGTAGTATTGTGGGTGTTGGGATACCAAGTCATACCAAGCTCATGTGATATGTTGTATATTCTATGTACTGCATTTTTATTATATAATGTTTGTGCGTGGTTATGTCTGCTATCCAAGCGAGGACGTTGGAGTTTCACCAGGGGGAGGATGTAGCCAGGTCACCCCTCTCACCTTGCGACCCCCATCACCTCCGTGGCCAGGATCGATGGCGGGTGCTGCCGGAGGCAAGCGGCAGACCCAACGGCTATTCCGGAGGGTGGGGGCCGAGCAGGAAGCGCTCCGGTGCGCTGGGGATCTTCGGCGGCTCCCGTGCAGGGCGCCGCCATGTTGCGCAAGTTTGCGCATGCGCGGTAAAATACCGGCGGCCCGACAGAGTCGCGCATGCGCAGGGCTAGCTAGCCAGTTATGGCAGGCCTTAGGAAGTCGCGCGAGCGTGAGAATAGGCAGGGGTAGGTTGAGGCGGCCCCAAAATGTTCGCGAATGCGCAGGAGAGGCGTGCACGCGGCCCCAATGTGTTTCTAGCCTCCCCGGGTCTACAACTCCCATGGGGCACAGCGAAACAGGCACCAGGTGCCTCATAGGAACCAATAGGGCTGCAGGATTGCGCTGGGACAGAAAGGATAAATTTCGCGGGCTTGCAGCACGTTAGTTAGTTGTAGCTGGAGAGCTGTGAGGGAAGGAAGGGTGCAGAGAGCGAGTGCAGCTCCTGCACCCAGATAGGTACCCACATCCCAGGTAGGCCCCAACTCCCCACCAGTTAGTGGGTAATTATAAGGGACAGCCCAAGATAGGGACGCTGTCTTAGTGTCAGTGTGCTGTCTTGTCAGGGTCACGGCTGTCAGTGCCGTGAGGTCTGACAGGCAGGCACAGTGTTGTGCAGCACGTTGGCTGCAAGCATCCAGTGGGTCACAGCTTGTTGCTGCCGGCGCTGGGACCAGTTAGTTAATAGTGAGGCAGAGGGGACTCGGATAGTACGGGAGGAGGTAGTGCGGGTGCAGGGTGTCAGGGACCCCTGCATAAGATAGGCTACCCCGTAGGCCCTAGGAGTTTTCCCCAAAGCCATTACAGGTTGCTGTGCTGTAGGGACGGCCTATAGTATAGCGCGTGTCACGTAGTGCTAGTGATAGTCAGGGACACAGCGGACGCTGCGCTTCCTGAAAGGAGACTTGGGCTCAAGTCTACGCCCAGAGAGAAAGACTATCTTCAGGGTGGGACCGCCCTTGGCGGACCCCAAGCAAGGATTCACCAGACCGGATCAGACGGGATCCCAGAACGACAGATCCTTTGTGAAGTTCCTTGCAGGGCCGAGTGCAGGAGCACTCGGCAGGTACTCTATAAGTGCACCAACAGATCATAACATTCTCTCTCACATAGTGGCAGCGTTGACCACGGGAAAAAGGGGTTGGGCTGTGGGCACCGTGTGGGGATGTTATAACGTGGTGATGTTATAAAGTATGATGTTATAGTATTCTTTGTTCATTCAGTAAACCTGTTATACATAATACTGGTGTATATGGTTTCTGGGTGGGTTCCTATGTTAGGGTCATTCTACATTCCCATAGAATCCTACATAGGTGGAGGCGCTGAAACCGAGAACGTTCCAGAGGATTCACCCCAGGCTCTCACTAGCGGAGACTCAGGCCTTCTGTGAGCCTGCAGGTATACACACCACACCTGGTAACACTAAGGGTCTCATGCAGAGAGCATTGTTATTTCGAAATTCGCCATTTTTTGTACAATTTCGCGCAGAAACCGGCAGAAAATGGCGAGTTACGAAAAACGCGCCATTTTGTTTTTTCTATTGCTAAAACTCGCCTCGCGGCTGGCGAGAACCTCCATCTCGCCATTTTTAAAACTCTCCGAATGCAGAGAGGTGCGAACGGCATGTAGTGGCTATTCGCGCCAAGAAAATGGCGCGATTCTCGCATTTTTGCCGCGCCAGGAAAAGATGGCAAGATGGCGCTCGCCGCCTATAGTAAAGGGGAAAAAAAGGCGCGAATTTGTTTTTACACGTTTCTGAAGCGCGCATCTCGCCAATTTAAACTCGCCACACGCATCCATGTTAAACATAGCAGAATTCGCACTTTTCTGCATATGGAGAATAAAACTCTCCAAAAAAGCTACTTTTTATGAAATTCGCCAATTTTAAAATTCTATGCTCTCTGCATGAGGCCCTATATGTTCTACGCACCCACACTATATATGCGATTGGGTGGGGTGGAATACCCGTTACATATATACTATCCATTTACATCTGGATATACTACTTGGTCATTGTAAGTATTGGAAATGTTATGACAGAGTGCATTAGACTAGTCTTTTGCACTCAGCAAATAATCAATATTCTTGTTGTTTCTATGGATTTGTTTATTTCCTTATTTATTATTTTATAATATATGATTTGCGATTGACTTTTCTTATTATGATTAATTACTGATTTTCTCTCCTCTCTAGTGGAATCGGCGAATCTATATGTATGGACTGTATAGTATATGAAGGGAAGTTTCCCTTAGCTGATTGGACATTGGTTGCTAAGTAACCCGCCCTCGTTTCTGTATAAATTTATGTCCGAGTGAAGTTTTTATCATCCTTTGATATAGTTAGTGTATCTGACGAAAAGCATCAGGAGGGCAGCGACGGAGACACGTCATCACTGTGGGCCGGCCAGCTCGTAGCGAGCGTCCTTCCCTGCTGCTTGAAACCCCAGTGCAGGTTCGGATGAGAACCTATCTGGTAGGAAGAAACTGACTACGCAGGACTTCCTTATTGATTACAATCACTGGATCCACGAGGTCTGAACATTTGGATTACAGCGTTCGTAAGATCTTTGCTGTGGAGGTCGCACTTTGCGGTTCCCGTGGTGGTGATATTCAAATGCCTTTAATACTTGTTCGTTTGTGAGTGAGCTTGTTTCCCTCATCTCTATATTTTATATTAAATTCAAATGTTTTTTATGCTATAGGCCGTGCGCTCTCTCTTTTTGTTATATATATATAAAAATAAAGGAAATATTACTGTATGCTCATTTGCATGTCTTAGACAGCTAAGACATGCAAATGAGCATACAATAATATTTCCTGTATATATATATATATTGTGACATAGTCCAAAGATGTTAGGCAGCTTTCTGCCCCATTTTAGAGCAGAAAGTGCAGGAATAGCTAAAAATGATCCGTTCCACAGCTTCACATTAACTCAGGCAGCTGGATGGAAAATCCAGACCACAGATTACAATGGCTCTAGTTCTCCCCCACCTGCTCTTCTAATCACATGCACAGGTATTTAGAGCAGAGAGGTTTTGCATTTCACTCTCTCTCCTTGGAGCCTGGGGGCTGGGGGTGTCGCTACTCTCCTGCATCCAGTATTGAGGTTGACGGCCTCTCTATGTATCACAGTACCAGAGGATTTGCCTGGACACCCCAAACAGATAAGACAAACAAATGGTTACTGCTGTTGCTAAAAGACTGTGCTGTATCTTGTGACCCTAAATGAGAGAGCATTGTTTTAAGCTGGGGAACCAGTTTAGTTGGCCAGCAGCTGTTAGAGAGACTGATTTTGATGTGTAGTTAGATCCCTGAAAGGGATAGGATTTTGTTTATATAATTTGGTTTCTTTTTACTTGAAATAACAGTGTGGGAAATACTGTAACAATGAAATGAGTGAAC
The DNA here is from genome assembly GCF_040206685.1 of Ascaphus truei. Classification (NCBI taxonomy): domain Eukaryota; kingdom Metazoa; phylum Chordata; class Amphibia; order Anura; family Ascaphidae; genus Ascaphus; species Ascaphus truei. Next base: position 56,319,033 of record NC_134485.1, read on the forward strand.
TGCTGAATGAAAGTATCTGAGTACCTCTAACCTACACATGTTAAAGCTGCAGTACCTTACTTGGATGAAAATAAAGCAGGCAGAAGCCTGAGTTAAGCAGCTTAATACTTTGCATGATCCTGTTTTTGTATTAAATAACCCTAGAAGACTGTGTCGGGAAGAACCCAGACAGACGTCAGCACTACAAAAGAGGGGCGTTTGTCACATATGGTGGAGATGCCGGGGAGACACTAAAGTCTGTGGGTTTGCAAATAAATGCGGGGGTTTAAAATGGCCGCCCAGCTGAAGTAAAATACAGATGCTATGAGTGAAGTCTGTTCCACTGTGTATATCAGTTGTGCTTCTAGCATACACAGAGAATGTGCGAAGTGTGGATGCAATAGCACCCTGAACCCAAACAGAAAACCAAAATGTTTTGCTGAAGAAAAAAAAAATTTTTTTGCATCTAGCAAGTGCTGTTTGTAAAGCTAATGCCTTTTGCTGAAGTGAGTGAATTTGCAGCTAGCAAGTGCTGTATGTAAGTTGCTGAAGTGAGTGAAATTGCAGCTAGCAATTGTCCCTGCCGGGTTTCTAAAATGGCCGACGTGAAATGTTTGTTGTGTAATGTACGTAACCATACAAAACAGTGTCCCTTCAGGCCATACTATGATCACGACCCTGGAGGAGAGCCGTACCCACAGATGAATTTAGTATGCTGGGCCTGTCGTGAAGTAGGTCACATGGAAGATGTGTGCCCCAAAATTTTCAAAGACAAACAGCTGCAAAAGCAAGCAACGCCCTGTGAGTGCAAGCAAGATGTGGAAGCTGATAACAGTGAGTGTGTGCCCAGGACCACTGATATCTCTGGAGCTAATAAAGCAAAAAGAAAGAAAACTGTTCCTCAAGTCACAGGGGAAGTGACCGAGCCACTTGAACCTGCACTGTCAGGACATGCGTCAGAAAGGCGCCGAGATGAGCAACAGCCCATAGGGCCTGGCGCAATCGTCCCAGGAATGACGACACGCCTAGAGAGGACAAAGGCTACTGCTACCATCATAGGCAGAGAGCCAAGCGAATCAAAGAAAACAAGAACTGACTGGAAACTATGCTATGAGATGTCCCAGAAAGATGTGCAAAACTTCATCACAGAGTTGGGGGTTTCTCGGCAAGAGGCTAGCGCGCTTAAAGCAGAGCTGGAACTCTCACGCCATGAGGTCTAGCTCGCAGCACAGAGCTGTGTACATTGAAGGAAACCTATGAGAATACCCTGAGTAATTTAGAGACTGTAAAAAGAGAGAATGTAAGTCTGACACAGAAAAATTCAGACTTGACTGACCAGATCATTGAAGGTGATGAGAAACTTCACCAAGCAGAAAAAGTGGAGAAGCAATTGATCCAGGAAAAGTTAGAAATGCAGGAAGCACTGCAGAATACAGAATCAGCGGCGATCCAGGCGACACAATCTGCAGAGCTCCAAAAAATGGAGGCGCTGATGCAAACCCAGAGCAAGCACCAGAAAGAGGTGAAGACCCTGAGGGAGGTCTGGCACGATCAGGTTGGAGAGCTGCAGAAGCAGATGGCTGAGCGCGAGATACAGTGCGCCAAGAGAGAGGAGGTGTCTGTCCGTCAGGTGGTTTGCCTGACACTGCGCTATAAAAGCGAGATGGCCGATATCTACAAGCAGCTGGACCACACGGCAAATGAGGGGGCCCGGCTGCAGCTGGAGCTGGACAAGACCCGGGAGGAGCACCTGCAGCTGCAGGTCAAGAATAGAGAAAATGAAACAGAGTTAAACCTCGCTCTGAAACAGATGACGGACATGGGAGAAGCGGCTAAAGTGGTTCAGTCGGGCTATCAATCCTACCTCCTAACCAAGCAAGCGGTACGTTCCTATACGTGTATCTTCAATGCTGTTGCAATATTACGATTTTCTATAAAGATGAAGTTGGAGAAAGAGATTCCAAGGCTAAAAGAGACACGGTCACAAAAGGAGACCAGGGAAAGTAAACTCAATGCCCTCACTGATGACAAAGAGGAAGGAGAAAGAATTGACTTTGATTGTGCTGCTGTTATTCCAGAAACAGATAGGCACCCTCCTGAGAATATACTCCCTGATCTGGAATTCAAAAATCCAGATCCTCAATTTCATTTACGTTGTCCAGAAGATTATCAAACTAGTTGGCACACCCAGGACAACACAGAAGATGTTTTAGCCAAGTGGGTGGCAGTTCCTGAAAACACAAACTTGTTGACAGATCCTGATGACATGGTTAATATGGACTACGTTTGTACAGAGGCAACTAGGTCTCCAAAACCCAAAGGCCTGGTAATGGCCACAAAAGGGAAATCAAAGATTGAAAAGAAAAAACAACGAAGGTTAACACGGCGCCTGAATAGTTCCATATCTCACCAATCTGGACCACACTGTGGAGCCAAGGAGAATCTGGTCCAAGGGTCTCATCAGAAGCTAAAGAAACAGTCCAGTCATTTGCAGGTTGCAGCGGGCTATGAAATAAAGTCAAAGGATGCAATAGACTGGAAGTCAAAAAAAAAAAAAAATGTTTGGGGGAACTGACCGATTTATTTTTTTTATTACACGTGTGGACTATGTCACGGACACTTAACTATGCAAATAAGCATTTTGTCAATATTACAATGTTATATTGGTTCTCTGTGTTGAAAATGTAGCTAAACTACAAATTAATATACAGGGTTGATGGCCCTTAAGATTACAAGGCTGTAGTATAAGAGAAAAAATATTGGTAGCTTACAATATGGAAAAAAAAAAAATGCCCTTTTCGGTTGGTAAATTTATAATGAAGTTCATATTCGTATCATGTGAATACTTAATGTTGTACTGAGGAGTTAGCTCAAGTATTTCAGGTAGGACGCTCACCCCAGTGAGGTCCATGGCCGCTCACCCCAGTAGGTGTGAGCTGGGGAGGGGGATATGTGACATAGTCCAAAGATGTTAGGCAGCTTTCTGCCCCATTTTAGAGCAGAAAGTGCAGGAATAGCTAAAAATGATCCGTTCCACAGCTTCACATTAACTCAGGCAGCTGGATGGAAAATCCAGACCACAGATTACAATGGCTCTAGTTCTCCCTCACCTGCTCTTCTAATCACATGCACAGGTATTTAGAGCAGAGAGGTTTTGCATTTCACTCTCTCTCCTTGGAGCCTGGGGGCTGGGAGTGTCGCTACTCTCCTGCATCCAGTATTGAGGTTGACGGCCTCTCTATGTATCACAGTACCAGAGGATTTGCCTGGACACCCCAAACAGATAAGACAAACAAATGGTTACTGCTGTTGCTAAAAGACTGTGCTGTATCTTGTGACCCTAAATGAGAGAGCATTGTTTTAAGCTGGGGAACCAGTTTAGTTGGCCAGCAGCTGTTAGAGAGACTGATTTTGATGTGTAGTTAGATCCCTGAAAGGGATAGGATTTTGTTTATATAATTTGGTTTCTTTTTACTTGAAATAACAGTGTGGGAAATACTGTAACAATGAAATGAGTGAACTGCTGAATGAAAGTATCTGAGTACCTCTAACCTACACATGTTAAAGCTGCAGTACCTTACTTGGATGAAAATAAAGCAGGCAGAAGCCTGAGTTAAGCAGCTTAATACTTTGCATGATCCTGTTTTTGTATTAAATAACCCTAGAAGACTGTGTCGGGAAGAACCCAGACAGACGTCAGCACTACAAAAGAGGGGCGTTTGTCACATAATATATATATATATATATATATATATATATATATATACACACATACATATATATATATATATATATATATACACACATACATATATATATATATATATATATATATATATATATATATATGTGTGCTATATGCTAATGGTGGAGGTTTTTTGTCGCCCTTTTCACCCAACATAACTTAAATAATGTGTATGGTAAACCTACACAGCTTGAAAATTGTTAAATTAGTACAACCAACCTCACACTGATGAGACCCAAAACGTTGAAACAGCTCTCTAGGAGTGGTTTGACTGGCTGTGAACCTAATCCCCATGCTGTGCGTGAAAGCTGTGTGAACAGCAGAGCATTTGCTTTATAAGGGTTCCATGTAAACATGGATTTCAGGCAAAAGGTGACATATTGTGTGCTCATTTGCATGTTAATTTCCAGAATCCCTTGCTGCAGTGGAAGCACTGTATGCTAGGTGATAATGGTGAAAGGTAGGGATGCAGACCTGTAGAAGACACGTGAATGTGCTCACAAGTGATAATAAATATATATATATATATATATATATATATATATATATATATATATATATATATATATATATATATACACAGTGGTCGACAAATCACCAAAAAATCTATATATACACGAGCACAAGTGATATTATATATATATATATATATATATATATATATATATATATATATATATATATATACACACACACATATACATAAAGTGTTGGACAAATAGGCATAACCACATGCCCGTGGTGAGTGGATTTAGGCCGCTGGCGAGCCGTGCGGCGGCTCTACAAATTCCCCTACTCGCGCCAATTTTTTTTTTTAAATAAATAAAAAAATCCCCCTCCCTGATTGGGTTGACGTGGGGAAGAGGGCTGGCAGGCAGCTCTGGGTTAGCACCTTCCCCCGATCTCCTCCCCCCCTGCCCCTGATCTCCTCCCCCTCTTGCCCCTGATCTCCTCCCCCTGATCTCCTCCCCCCGCTTGCTGCCCGGGGCGGGAGGTAGGCAGCGGCGGTATCTGCCTCTGAAGGGGGTGCGGCATCCGTTCTGGGGGTGGGGGGGCGTTAGGCGCTGCGGCAGCATCCGTTTCCGCTTGGGGGGGAGGGGTGCTGCTTCGGTGTCCGCCTCTGGAGGCGGGGTGGCCCCCCTGCCTTGCAGAGGCTCTCCTGCCATGCGTAGGGTGCTGCTGCTGTGCGGAGGCCCCCGCTGCCATGTGCGACCCCCTGCCTTGCGGGTGAGTGTGTGAGTGAGAGTGTGAGAGTGACAGTGGGTGAGTGTGTGTGTTACAGTGTGAGACAGCGACTGTGTGTCTGAGTGACTGTGTGTGTGTGACTGTCTGTGTGTATGTGTGTCTGACTGAGTGACTGTGTGTGTGTGAGTGTGTGAGTGCGTCCGAGTGTGTGAGTGTGTCACCCACTCCCTGTGTCGACCTCTCCCTGTCACCCTCACCCTCTCCCTGTGTCGCCCTCACCCTTTCCGTGTCGCCCTCACCCTCTCCCTGTCGCCCTCACCCTCTCCCTGTCGCCCTCACCCTCTCCCTGTCGCCCTCACTCTATCCCTGTCGCCCTCACCCATTCCCTCGCCCCCACCCTTTCCCTGTCGCCCCCACCCATTCCCTGTCGCCCTCTCCCTCTCTCTGTGTGTGTTCTCTCTCTCTCTCTCTTTCTCTGTCTCTCTCTCTCTGTGTGTGTGTATCGCTCTCTCTGTATCTCTCTCTGTGTGTGTGTCTCTCTGACTCTCTCTCTCTCTCACCCACACTCTCTCTCTCACACTCTGGCTCTCTTATTAACCCAATATATCTTAACTGCCCTATACCTACACCGAAATAACCTATACTGCTTTCTTCCAGATCTAACTCTCGAGCTTCACACGGAAGACATCGGAATCCCCCTAAACCAGAAGACAGGTAAGGGACACCTCCCCTCCAATGTACAACATTGCGGGAATGAGGGTACCTGGACATTGAGGGACTGCGGATCAGGTAAGATCCCAGGCGGGATTACTGCTTTAGATATTGTGATGCAGGGGCGTTCAGGCACTAGTTATGAGTCCAGGAAACTAGTCATTCACATCTGGCTTTTTTTTCTAAATCCGACATATATATATATATACACACACACACACACACACACACACACACACACACACACACACACACACACACACACACACACACACGTAATAAGGACTAATTGTAGTATAATGTAATACAATAAATAAACTAATGTCAAAAACGAATGTTGTTCTTATTAGGAATTTTTTCTAAAAAACAAGCGGGTCTGGGGGCAGGGCTAGGGACGAGTAGATTTTTTGTTCAGCGAGTAGATTTGTGGGTGATTTGTCGACCACTGTGTGTGTATATATATATATATATATATATATATATATATATATCTATCGCACTTTCCCCCACCCCCTGGGAGATGTGTGGCTACGGTATATGTGTGGGGCTATACCTGTGGCGTACAGGAAATCTGATTCTCTGCTACTGGGAACCTGGAGTATACACGAGTGATTGTTCGGTAGTGCCTCCACCTGTAATGAGATTCTACTGTGTGGAATTACCCCATTACAGGACAATAAAGAATGCACACGTGTAAAGCATAACAGTTTACTATACACAGCATAGACAATACTGATAACTATATACACCCTCACAGACCTCACAAGGTCACAACCCCTCACCGTGCCTCCCCAACATCGTGTCCATGCCCCGGTGGGCTTTGCCCCAATATGCTGAGGTGCTCTAGGCACCGGACCGTCTCAGTGTCCCCAAGGGCCAACCCTCCCAAATGTGTGAGACAGCGCCGTCCCACTAAAGTGTTGCGTTGGTGCACTGGTGTGGTGGGTACCACACATATAGATGGGATCCACGGATTCAAAGTACTGAACCGTGAAGCCTCTTGCCTCTACGTTGGATGGTATCCAATGTCACCATGAAGATTATCCTTTGCTGAGGTGGTGAACAGTCAAGCTGAGAAACATTGCTTCGGGGGTCAAACTGAGAAAATTGGTGCCGTTGTTCATAAGGAGGCTGAAAGCCTACAGTACATCCCGTCAAAGGTAACACTTTTATTTATTATAGGGTGTCCATTGATTGCCCGTTGAGGGCATAGATAACCACAATGACAATCAATGCATAAAATGGCTAGTGTTTATTTTTATTGTAATCCAATTTGTATTTTATTGTAATGTACTGTACAGTGTATTTGAATAGGCAAAAGCGCTATTAGCCATATTTGGCTAATAGGGCTATTGCCCATTAGTGTGTGGTGATGGTGGGTTTGTTAGGTGTACAGGGGATGGGTGAAAGGGGTAGTTTCCCTGGGGTGGATAAGATTCCCTGGGGGGCTAGCAGGAGGGTTTAACCCCTTCATTACCTTAGCAGTTAGCCACTAAGGTAATTAAGGAAGGTAATATGTATTTAATGTTTTACTGTGTTTTATCATTTTTCTATACTGTTCTGAAGCAGGTGGTGTCCAGAGGTTAATTAATTTCAGCTCCGGGCACCTGTTGCTTCTGGGGATACAGACCTCAATAGGGGTGCAGGAATTCGCTCCAGCTGGGCCCACGTGGCATGGCACGGCAGCTTTAATTCCCAGCCGGTCTATATCTCTGGAATTAGGGGATCTCCGGAGTTGAAATTAATAAGGTTTACTTCTGGAGACCCCCTGCTTCAATACACCACATAAAAACACGAAGAGAAAAGACTTCTGCGTAAACTGCACTCGAACCCTAAAAAATAGTTGTGAAGGTAGCAGTGTCAGCATGACTGACATCCGATGAGTACTGTATGAAATCCAGGAGGATTTCTATTTTGCTAAATAGTGGCTAGGTGGAGAGGGTACACCCATGGAGGGTAGTCCTAGCACAACAATATGACCAGATGCTGGGTGGTTAAAAAAAAATGTCATTTTTATTAGGTGTTTGTAGCACAAGAAAAATTAAAATAGATAGTACTCAGTGGTATGATGCAAACAAACAGAACTTAACAAACAAACCCCACTGTGTATCTGCTTTGCCGCAAAGGCGCACAGCCTGATGGGGCTCCCCAAGAGCTGCTCCCCTCTGCAAAGGACCAGCGTGCTAAGGGCTAACATTTGCTTGTTCTCTGTGGAAAGTCAACCCCACCCACTGGAATGTTAACGAGCCATGAGGACACAAAGAGCTTTTGTTCACAGCTGCATTGCATCTCAGCCACCCACCACACTGTGCATCTGCTATGCCCCAAAGTCGCAGCCGAAGGGTAGCCAAAGGGTGTGAACCGTTTGCTGCCGTTCGCTGATGTTGGTTGATGTTAAAGTAATGTTAAAGCTGCTCTATTTCTTTCTGAAACTCATATGCCCTTTATCCCCTGTACCCAATTTTCCAACTCTATCTGTCCTATGAAATGTCTGTGAATTCACTGTATAACCCCTGTTCTTTTAATGTAACCATTTTTTTTTTATAACTCTGTGCCCAGGACATACTTGAAAATGAGAGGTAAATACATAAATAAATAACATGTGAAGAATTTTTTTTTATATATATATATATATATATATATATATATATATATATATATATAAAACAGTGATCCAACGAGAGGTCTAAATGCTAATTGATACACCTCTCGCAAAAATCCTGTGGTCCCCTCAGTAGGGGTTGAATATACCCAGGTAAATGGTAATGCGACCCCCGTGGGCTGAGAGGGAGTGTAGGTTTGATTGATGCAATGTCCAATGTAAGGTTAAGTTAAATTGAACCACAGCAGTTATTTGCTGCCCTGCTAAGTGCTCAGCTGCAGGTGGGTCAGCATTCGGTAATATGAGCTGTGATGAACATTGTGCACTTTTGGAGTTGTCTGACCTTGTAAAAAAAATCTACTTTAGGCTGTATTCTGAAGCCAGGGTCACGTGTGATGTGTGAATAGCCCCAGATAGCTTAACTCAGCTCCCTTTTCAAATCACACCAAGTCCTATAATATTCCTTCACTTTATTGGAAAAGCAGCAGTGAATACAGGTACTTGTGGATGGTGTGTAGTTGTGAGTTTGTAGTTGAGGGCAGGTAGAAAGATGGCCTTGCCATGGGAGTGTGACAGGAAGGTACTCACTCAGCCAAGTCAGGAATGAAAAGGAAGTGAGGGGGAATCTGGGTAAAGGGAATAGTCTTGGGACAGAATATCTGTGAGCAAAACAGGGGGGAGGGCAGAATAGCCCATTCTAGGAGAGGTCTCAGAGGCTGCAGTAGCAACTCACTGACTACATGCCAGAGGCAGGGAAGGCAACATTGTAACATATCACACAGGCACAGTGTGTGTATGTGGAGAAAACTACATGCAGCTGAACTTAAAGCTGCAGTTCAGTCTTTTTTTTTTTTTTTACATTTATTTTTTACTTCAATAGTTTTATGTGTGCAATCTCTAATTAGCTAAAGAACTGTATAGCTCCAGGTCAATTCATTTTCCATGTATTGATAGGTCGAAATTTGGTGACATATTAAAAGCTGGGATTTGTTTATAATCTGCTTGACTGGCAGTGGAAGCTCATAAATATTCATGAGCATTCCTGCACTGACAAGGGCTAGAGGGAGGGCAGGGCTGACAAAGGGGTGTGCCAGAGCTTGTGACAGGACATGAAGGGGCAGTGCCTTAGCAAATGGTTGTTAAAATAGAATACAAGAAAAGTGGTCTTTCAAAGTTGTTTTTTTAAAAACAGAAAATGCTAAAAGTAGTTTTTCTTACTACAGAACTGATTTATTAAAAAAAACACACATGCAGGATATTGACTGAACTGCAGCTTTAAGAAACTGACAGGCAGAAGCGGCAAACAGGTGGGGGGGGTGTGAACCGAGAGAGCAAAAATGGGAATACTTGTTCCATGACAGGCTGTGTCCATAGACATTACAGCCGTGGGGAGGCTGAGGGAAAGCAGGTGCTTTCCCTGGCCTTGGTACGCGCGCCCCCCCCCCCCCCCCGCACGCTGTATAGACGCGATCACTGCCTTTAGGCAGTCTGATCGCTCAGCGTGCAGACGTGTCCACGCAGTTTGACCCCTCTATGGACGCAGCCTTAGAGTGCCAGATTGATGCTCCAAGAGGCAATCTGCTTCTGGACTGAATTCATGATTGACTTTATCATCAGGAATGCATGTTTGTTTATGAGCAGGGTATGGGTTAAATATATAAATTCTTAGATCTGTATTAAGAATATGACCAATGTTACTACTGGGAGCAAGAGGTATCTTTTAGTTATTATACTTATTCTCATTTTTATTTGTTTTTGGTGTACAGTATACTTGTAATATTAAAACATGTAAATGACAGTAGCTAAACTGTTCTTTCTGGCAAATCATTTACCTCTAGTTAGTATTCCTCCAAGTTTTTAAACAGCAACATTAAGTACAGTACACTAATAACTATACATGTGCCTTTATGCAGATACACTGTCACTATGTACAGTATATGTGTTGATGAAATGTTCACTACAAAATAATTTTCATACACAACCGTTGGTTCACAAATGAAACTAGAATCTATTTTTTTTCCTTCACATTTTGAATAAATAATATTGTTTGAGGCAGAGGATATAAAATGAAAACGTAGTCACTTCCCCTAAAAATGTTGTTGTACTTTACCTATATAAAAAAGTCAAAACATATTTAGAAAATATTGCAGTTATGAGATATGTTCTCTAACGCCTTTCTCAAAGCCATGGATTTAAATGTTATCATTTTTTTAAATATTTTAACTGGAAAAAAAAGATAGAGTTTGGAAATGCACATGCAGGTAGCAATCCAATATTTTCGAGATGATAAAATGTTTTAAAAATGCATCCAACTCTTTAAGAAACTTAGTTAGAGAATGGAACATCAAGGGCCTCATGCAGAGAGCATCGTTATTTCAAAACTCGCCATTTTTTGTTCAATTTCCCTCAGAAAACGGCATAAAATGGCGAGTTGCGAAAAACGCGCCATTTTTTTATTTCTATGTTTAAAACTCGCCTCGCGGCTGGCGAGAACCTCCATCGCGCCATTTTTAAAACTCTCCGAATGCAGAGAGGTGCGAACGGCAAGTAGCGGCTGTTCGCGCCAAAAAAAGGCGCGATTCTCGCATTTTTGCCGCGCCACGAAAATATGGCAAGTTGGCGCTCGCCGCCTATAGTAAAGGGGAAAAAAAAGGCGCGAATTTGTTTTTACACGTTTCTGAAGCGCGCATCTCGCCAATTTAAACTCGCCACACGCATCCATGTTAAACATAGCAGAATTCGCACTTTTCTGCATATGGAGAATAAAACTCTCCAAAAAAGCTACTTTTTATGAAATTCGCCATTTTTAAAATTCTATGCTCTCTGCATGAGGCCCCAAGTCTCCTAATTTTGTTTTTGTACAAGTGTTGGATTAAATAATGTGTGTGATTCTTGCATGTTTGTTCTATACTGTTTTATAGCAAACATATCTGAAGTGATGCTTGTCCATGGCAGCAAAAGAGTTCATTTAAAAAAAAAAAAAAGATTCAAAAGCCACATGTTCTCTGTTAACCTCAAGCATACAAAGTTTATACATAAACACCCTTTTACATTATAGTAAAATCTCCTTTTAAAGGCAAATAAGCACCAAGTGTCAGCTATTATCTTTAAGTCTAGTTGTATGTTTCGCTCCCAGTTTTATCTTCCATTTGTTAGTACAGCATGTAGCACTATACAGGCATACCCCGGTTTAAGGACACTCACTTTAAGTACACTCGCGAGTAAGTACATAGCACCCAATAGGCAAACAGCAGCTCACCCATGCGCCTGTCATGTCCTGAACAGCAATACCGTCTCCCTACCTGTACCGAAGCTATGCGCAAGCGTGGAGACTATAGAGCCTGTTACAAATGCGTTATTTACATCAGTTATGCACGTATATGACGATTGCAGTACAGTACATGCATAGATAAGTGGGAAAAAGGTAGTGCTTCACTTTAAGTACATTTTCGCTTTACATACATGCTCCGGTCCCATTGCGTATGTTAATGCGGGGTATGCCTGTACAACACAATGGTATTGATTGCTTTTTTTGTGGAGATTAATACGTTATCTAATAAATCTTAAGGCATGTTCTAAAATATACATTAAAACCAAGGTACTTGTGCACTTGAATGTTGATTTTATTTTTACTTTACCCATTCATTTTACATAGTTAGCTCAAGTAATTACAGTATGGCAAGAAACTCACCAGAGCTACAGTAAGCGGAAATTAAGCAACAACCAGATAATTTAGGTTGATTAGACCCACAAAGTTCCTTTACATTGATTTTGTTTGCTGAAAAGTTATAGTAACCACATACAATATTTATCTCTACAAATGGATGCAGAGCAAAGTAAAGAACTCTTGATTGTACAAGTCCCTCTAGTGGCTTCAGATATTTACACAGTCTACACATCTCACATGATTTCAAAGATCAACATACAGTAGTAATAGCTGAAATCTGCATCCAAAATACTCGAAGGGGGAAACATTTCTCTGTGATATAAAAATTGCACACATTTCCTTTAATAACCTCTTCACTGCTGTAGGGTCAAGCCGAGCCTGTATCAATATCTAAAATGTATGATAAAATAACGTCATGAGCTCAGAAAGTTTTAGATTGTGTTCTTTATATACAGCATGCCATCAGTGTACAGATGTTGCAGACGTTATAACCTCACAATAAAGGGCGTTATCTCCTTACCCATTCTTTTCAATAGCACTACTGTTAAATAATGCACAGTGTAAACATAAAGCATCACGTTAGCAGGTACAATAACTTTGCTGCATCTGTATCTGACAAAACATATTGGGAATGTACAGTACAACATAAAATATTATTAAAATATACTTCGAATATATGAAAATGTACAGGATTTTGCGGGTAGCAGCACAATCTTGGAAATTAATTCAGAATGTATTAATTTAAATTAATTAACAATTCACCTACAAAATATAATTGCTGATTAATGATTATTTACCAAAAATTACCTTTAAAACAGTGGCTTTGTCTAGCATTATGCCAAGTATGCATTTTGTAAAATGATCAGATTTAGTAATCACTATCCCTTTTCATAACTTTGAAAGTGAATAATTTTACACATTTGCAAGCGGATCATCTATTCGATGATAAAAGCAGAAATTAAATTATACACTGTTTAAGACCGTAAAAAAACAAATGAATAAAGAGGAATTGAAATCCAGAAATATACTTATTTTGGTGAAGACAAACAGTTGAGTTAAAGATGTAAGGAATTTATTGTATATACATAGAAAGTTACACTATACTCCTGCCATAAATTATTCTGCAAATACATTTGCATACTGCACATTAAATCTAACAGTAATGTTGAGAAAACACCACAAAACATATTTCTTCCAAAAACATCTTGTTGAAATGTGCACCACATACAAAAACGGAAAGTATATTTCTAGATATTAGGGAATAATGAAGATTGAAAGTAATACAGGTTGCCCAGCAAAAAAACTAATTTAATGGTATATTCAAGTTCACAGTCATATATGACCTTCCTCCTCCAATACACCTTACAGAATTTCCAATTTTCCCATTGTTGCCTTGTATGAGGTCTTGAAGCCAGGACTTTTGTACCTGTTTTGTGTAATTTTGTGCTAAAGCAATATTTTTGTATGCATTATATTTATTGTATCCTTCTAAAGCCATTGTACTGAACTGTGTTCTGAACAAATAAATGATAAATAAAAATAATAAAGAAATTACCACATATGCAACACACATTCACAAAACTCACATTATGCTTCATTGTTGCGAGTGAAAATAAGGAAATGGGCAATTATGGTCCCAATTAGAAGAACCTTTTGTATACACCTACTTCTTCAAGATTAAATGATTAGATGCAGTTTTTGGTATGCTTTTTTTTTTTTTTTTAATCAAGGTTAAGAAGCTTGACGTTGCCCAAAGATTTCTCCCACATTAATTGAAAAGCATCTGATAGCGCAACAATTTAATTTTATGTTCATGGATTCATTTCTAAATCCACTGTTTTAAAGGTACAAAATTCCAGAAACCAGCATAAAAAGCAATTATACAAATGTATAAGAAAACAACAAATATTGCTCTCAGTCTTAACCATAATGAACTACACCATATTTAAATCTTTCTATGAAGGCAAATCTAGATGGCAAAAACACAATTATTTTAACATTGATATTTGTGAGTGTAATATATATATATATATATATATATATATATATATATATATATATATATATATATATATATATATATATATATATTATATATTGTTTAAAACGGCAGCATAGTTCAAAAAAGCAATAATGAAATCCCTTTGAAGTAGAGAAATATTCTGTTTTTTTGTTGTTGTTTTGTTTTCTTTTAAATGTCCGAAGAGGTTTTCTATATGGTAATGCCCTCTGGATTCTCCATGTTTAATAGCTGTAAGGTTTCTGAGCATTACATAATACAGCAGCAATCTATTTTCATATGCAAAACATACAGTACAGCTCAATAGCTTCTGTAAAAACCATGGGAAGATCTACTGATAACCACGGAGTATATTATGAAACATACACAGAGAGAGATAAATCATCTAATGACTTTTCATGATGACAGATATTCATTTTAAAAGTACATTGTCAATGAACATCCTTGGACTTTTTTTTTACATACTTTTCTAAATTATTTTGTGGGAATGTATTTACAGTACTTCTCACCTTGTCCATTCTGGATGGGCCTAGGGGAGGAGTTTATACCTTATGGTTAAGGCACAACAAATTTGGATTGAAGCTGGAACCCTCCCTGGTTGCCTAATGAACCAGACAAAACAAATATGTGCTTCATATGCTTCAGTCATTAATCATTATGCTTTTAATTTTCGTATTACAAATGGCTTATTTAACCCTTATGGTTGTGTACTGCAGTGCACTGCAGGCATAATGCTGCCTGGTCAAATACAGTCTCACATGATATGGAATTTTTCTTGCATTACCATACAAATAGTTTATACAACTCATAATGGATAAGATTTAGTTACTGTACACTGATGTTTTCCAGTGACTGTGTGACCATTTGGTAATGCAGGGATTCTCAACTCCAGTCCTCAAGACCCTACAAGAGGTCAGATTTTCAGGATCTCTCTGCTTCCGCACAGGTGGCTCAGGATTGAGCCACCTGTGCTGAAGCAGGGATATTTTTAAAACCTGACCTTTTGGGGGTCTTGAGCAGTGGATTTGAGAACCCCTGTGGTAAATGGGGTTTATCATACACTTCCAAACAACTATAACAGTGTTTGTATACTCCGCATAATCCTCCAAACTCTAGATGGCATTAGTACAATATATAAAATGTGTGGCTTTAGGTGAGCTGAAGAAAATACATACTCAGCGAGACTGCCTCAGAGTCACTACGTTATCAGGTGTCACTTGAACCAAGAGAGTTCTCACACAAAAAAAGCAACATGCTGCATGGTATCGTTTGTATTGTTTTATTAAACAATAAAGCCCTTTTACCAGAAGATGAGACAACGTATTTTAACCCCTTTCATGCTGGAGGGATTAACAACACCTTTCTTACCAATTCATTGCTGGCCCCTCGAGCACTGAAGGCATTAAACGATGGTCAAAATATTGACAAGGGGTTTTGCCAAGTTTTTAGGTACAGGACATAATGATTTTTTTTAAAATTAGTTTTTCTTTAAGACCAGCAAAAAAAAAAGTGCATAGTTAGGGTATCTCTGTTAAGACATTTCCTAATGGACCGTAATCCTTTATTTTTCGAGGCTAGGGATAATGACTATTATGTGTTCAGCAGAGGAAGTCAGGGTTTCCCTAATAGGCCAGTAAATAGAAATCAAAGGATCCAAACCCATTGCACGTCTGGCAGATTGCTATGCTCTTATAATTTCATTGAATAGACCATTTTCCCTAATGGTTACTGGCAGATTACTAAAAGTGAAATGGGGCAGATAAGCAAGAGCTTAAAGAGTTATTAATTTGGCCCCATGTTTGGTAATAACAAGAGAATTGGAATTTAGAAGCCAGTCTCTTTGGTATACTGTCAAGCATGTTAAATTGACACTTTTGATATTTGGAGAAGGTAGACCCAACACTGTCTTCATCTGCTGGTAAATTAGATGAAGCAATCCAATGTTTCCTGTTTTTCCATATAAAACTGGAAAATGTCCTACGTAAATGTCCTTGGTTATACTTATACTGGGATCATTTGCAGTATACTGTATAAGTCAATTTCTGTAAAGAAATAATTTTAGTCAAAACAGCTCTGCCCATAAATAATAAGGGTAAGTGTCAGCCCAGTAATCTAATACCAGAGATGTTATTAATAATGGGGAGATAGATTAAGAAATAGATTCTAAAATGTGAACCACTATGCAGTTAAATTGATTTCGCATATACGAAGACTGCGGTCCCAGTAACTGCCAAAGCGCACGGCGCGGCGTGCGCTGTGCGTGTAAGCACCGCCCCTCAATGGGGCTGAGCCCAGTAGTCAACTTCACGCTGAAGGTGCAGCCGCGCCGTACTGCAAGGTTTTTTACAACTCCATGAAATTGAGTTTAAACCTTGCGACGGAGGCGTGGCCACGCCCCCACTGGCGGTTCACTCAATGAGGGCGAACCAGCTGCGTGACGTGATGGCCACGCCCCCGCAAATCCCCGACCACGCCCCCTCCCGTCGCAAGCTCCCTCTCTCCTGGAGACCGCAGATCGCGGTTAGCGCTGTGCACGCACCGCCCCCCCACCCCCCCGCCGGGCGCGCGTGTCACAGTCATGACTGGGACCGCAGCCTAACGGTGGCTAGATGCGCTGTAGCAGTACTGTGGAAAAAGACACTCCCGCCCTCCAGAAGAGAGGTTATTAGAAGGGTAAATGAAGTCCAATTAATGGAAAAGCTCACCTCATTTCTGAATAACACTACAGGAAAGTATGATAGGGTCTGCGAGCCCTGGATGCTGGATAGGGGAGGGATCCCGGAAGCAGAGAGGGTTTGGGAGGGTTGGGTGTAGCATGTGCTGTTTATAAAATGTTGTATGACATGTAATGTGACTGTTGATGCTTGTAAGAAGTCTGATATAAAATGGTAGTCTCCCCCCCTTCCCCATTTATGTTTGAAAACTTTAATAAAAATATGTTTAAAAAAAAAAAAAAAATAGATTCTAGCTGGATCAGTTGAAACAAGAATACCCAAGTATTTGATAACCCATTGTGCACTCTTTAGGCCCAGATCCACAAAGCTCTGTTAAGTCCGGGCTCATAATGTCACGTTATCAAAATCAGTAACAGACGTTATGTTCCCTGAGGTTAACGCCAATCCACATCGCTAATTACATGGAAAAAAAAACAATGACCGTTAGTAATCTCTTTAGAATAGGTTTACGCCATGTTATCACTTTACTCACCATACTTATCACTAGAGATGTGCAAATGTCTTCAAAAGTGCTTTGCAAAAGGTACCATTTTCTTATATACCTTCAAATAGAAAAACATTCCATGTGAGTTACCTGTGAACACACTTGAGAAAACTGGAAAATAAAATGAAATAAACAATTAAAAAATAATAATAATATGGTACTGTGCCTTACTGTAAAAAAAAAGTTTGCAATTAATTGCACACTGGTGCAAAGTTTTGTGGGCTGCATTTTACAATGATGTAAACAATACTTTTGTTGTACAAAGAGAAAGGAAGAGATTATTTCTAAAAAGGAAAGTGGAACTGTGTGTAAATAAAAAAACATTGGTCCTCGAGATTTGCAAGTGACATAGTTGTGCCCTCTAGTATCATCAAACTTTAACCACTGTTTTTCAAAGTCTTCATTTGGTAGTGATATGTCGGTTAACTACCCTCTCATCCACGTTAATTGTCCAAAAGCCAAAGCTTCATCTGTACAAGGGAAGAATAAAGACAGGTCAGAGGATGCATACAGTAATGCTGAAAATACATTCTTGCTAGCCTTGTTTGTTAATTAGCTAATGTTTTATGAGCACCCAAGAATGTTAAAAAAAGTAGAAGCTAAATACCGATGAAAGCAAAACATGAAGTGTGAACAAATAAATGTTTTAGTGTCTACCACTTAGGCTCCAAGAAAAGCAATGTAATCTGCCATTTTACACAAGATCTGGATTTAAGTCAACGCAAAAACAGAACACTCACTGTAAGGTTATATTCTCCTTTGGGTGGCACATTAATAGTTCTACAATTAGATTGTGAGCTCTTCGCGGCAGGGACTCCTTTTCCTAAGTGTTACTTATGTCTGAAGCACTTCCTCCCATTATGTGTTATTTATATTATTTGGTATTTATATGATTGTCACGTGTATTACTGCCATGTACATGAATGGCGCTATATATAAATAAAGATATACATACATACAATGCACTCTAGTTTTGTTGGACAAATACATTTTTATAAAATAATACAAAGACCAGCTAGCTTTCGTATTGAAGTAAATATGTTAAACAAGTGCAGAGAACTAAACCACCACTACAAAAATCAATCCATGGAAGACTCAGATCGGTAACAAGAACAGTTTCTTTCCCTCAAGTAATGAGGCTGCAAAACTTGTTTTGTGAACAAATAGTGACTGGAAATTCATTAGGGAAATGTGAGATGAAATTGAATAGGCTCCTTGAGGAAGGACACACATGTAGTTACAATAGTCTATAGATTGTGTTACAGTTCTACAGTATATCAATAAATGGATTATCATTCATTAGGGGGGGGGAATAATGATTGCAAAAGCCTTTCTTTAAGCATTGTTGGACTAATCATTTATGTTTGGGTGCCAGAATCGACGTGTGTGTGTGTGTCCAAGACCAGCTGTACAATTCTTTGCTTACATCTAAAACTACCTGCACCCATAATTTTCTTTCAGCCAAATGTATTTTAGGTATGAAAAGTATTTCTTCACAAATTAAGCACATACTTTTCATATTTTGTCTGCGATAGTTTTCATATGTACCCTTTGTTCTAATCCTTGCATATCATGTAAACATAATTTTCCATTGTTATGGTCAAACTAGTACAATAATTCAGGTACACCCAATCGCTATGTAATTCAGAGTGTACAGGTCATACTTTGAAATTATGTTTTAAGGCTTATGCACTTTTTACCTGAGCTTAGGTATGTTATCATATTGTTCTCATTTTACATTATTTGCCAAAACGGTTTCCTCTTTTAGATACACATACTATACTGCTACCAAAATACAAAATAAATTACGTTGCAAGTATATGTTTGTTTCTCTCAAATAATTGAAGAGGCTGAAGAAATTACCTTACGCATTAGACTAGAACATTAATTCTTCAAATATTACTTAGTTGAAGCTATATATCTTCAACTAAGTAACATATATATACATACATGAATACAAATTTATGCAACTGTTCGGGACACTTAGCAGTGGCCTAAACAGAGATCGAAATTTTATGAGTCATAACTGACACTATTGAACTCTCGTCCCATGAGCGCTAAAGGCCATGTCTGTACATACTTTGCTATATGTATGCACACACAGCTGTCTCTCACACTTACTAATACTCCTTGTTCTTCCATCCCTACTCACCAATAGGGACCACTAAGTATCCACACACACTTTTAGTTGTGCTACAAACTCTCACATTTCCACACCCACCCACACCATTTATATCCACTCCCACTCCACACACACCTTGTGTAAAGCACTGTAAATACTGTGGGCTCTCCATTCATTTTTATTCACACTGATACACATACACACGCTTTCTTCACTTGCTTTCAGTAACCTTTTGACACCTCTACCCATAAAACACATCCACACCGGGGGAAGGAACAGCACAGATAACATTCCAAGAGACACTGTTTTTAAGTATACCTTTTGCTTCATTCATTGTAACATCGCCGGAAGAGATCAGTGTATCTCGAAAGCTCGCACAAATAAAAGCATTTCGTTAGCCACAGAACGGTATCATCTATTTATTTTTTGATTATATATATACACACACACACACACACACACACACACACACACACACACACACACACACACACACACACACACACACACACACACACACACACACACACACACACATACATACATACACTATTTCCTTGATTTTAAGGTGCACCATTGATTTAATTTAAAAAATATATATATATACACACACACACACACACACACCTTATGTAGTCTATAAAGTGTTGTGCATATAAAAATACAGATATATTTTTGTGTGTTACATATCTGTGAGTCTCCTTCACTCTCGCACCTCGCTATTCCTGCTCTTACCCACACAGTGAGGTGGGGGCCCAGCCGGTCTCAGATGTCCCAGGTGGTTGTGCTGGGTATTGTCTATGAGGCCGGACTGTTGATTCTTCTCCCATGCTGGCCCAGGGGTGCCCGCACGGACTGTCCTCTGGGGGGTTGGGAAGAGAACGCAAAACAGCACGGGCCTAAACTCACCGGCCACCGCAAAAAAAGCGGCATGGGGATTGGACGGGACAGCGGGGTGAGCTCAGCGGTTCAACCAATGAAAACACGTTACACAGACGGGGAAGCGCATCCAACAACGCGGCAGCAGCAGAGTCAACCAGGATCCGGGAGACAAATAGGAGTGGCAGCATCTCATTAGTGGCCATATTGGTACAGAAACCCGTTACAAATACTGGTACCGTTTTTTCAAAGACACCGATTCTAAGACACATCCCGAGTTCAGACATGTTAAAATGTGAAAAAATGTGCGTCTTAGAAATGAGGAAATACAGTATGTATATATGTGACACTGTCCCCCTGGGTCCCCCTTCATCCCCTTACCTTCCATTGCGGCCGGCAGTGGGGGATGGGGAGAGTGAGGGGAGGTCTGTGGGCAGTTGGGGCGGTGACCGAGTCGCCTGCGGCTCTCATAGAAAGGCGCCGCCATTTTGTTAATCCTCACGCATGCGCAGAGAATCCTCTAGTCCGGTGGCCATGTTGGGGTTGGCACCAGCGCGAGAGACACTTTGCGCATGCGCAGCAGGGCCCCCAGAGCGGCGACCAATAGAGGAAAGGCTCAAGACAGGGACTACATGTCCCATGAGCCTCAGCCTACATTTGTAGTTAAGGCAGTTATACAGTTGGGCAGTTAGTGAATGAGTGAGTCAGTGGTAGCTGGGACAGCAGAAGGGTAGAGTGTGTGTGTAGTCAGTGACCCACTGTACTAGGCCAGACCTCCTTAGGCCCCAGCTAGGTCAACACTCCCCTCAGCGTGTGGTTGCTGCAGGGACAGGCCCATAGATAGGGACACTGCCCTGTAGTACCAGAGTGAGGGACACGTTAGGACGCGGCTGCATTCTGATCTCAGGTGATCTGGCCCAGACACCTGCAACAAAGAACAATCTCTAGGGTGGTACAATCCATGCGGGACCCACACCACATAGAGGCGGAGGCTTCGCGGTTGCTGTCACTGGATCCGTGGATCCCATCAGCATCACTGCACGCCCAGGTGTGGACACACCTGGCAGGTAACCAACTAAGTGCACCAACCATACACGGGCTAGTGTAGGCCGTGCTGTCTCACACACTTGGGTGGGTGATTGATCCGGTGGACACTGGGACGGTCCGGTGCCTGGAGCACCTTAGTTCATTGGGGTAAATCCACTGGGGTGTGGACACGGGTCCTGCGAGGCGGTATCACCTTTATTATTGGTTCTCTGATGTGTACAGTAAACTGTTTATTGTTTTACCCATGTGTATTCTTTATTGTCCTGTAACGGGGTCATTCCACATAGTAGAATCCCATCATAGGCGGAGGCGCTACCGAGCATCAACTCAGGTACACCCAGGTTCCCAGCAGCGGAGGCTCTGGTTTCCTGGGAGCCACAGGTATTGCATTGCATCACATAATGTAGCCACACATCTCCCAGGGGGTGAGGGGGGAATTGCATTACCCACACACACACACACACATTTTTTTTTTTTGCTTCCTCGGGTTTTTTCATGTTGGTTTTCTCTACTTAGTGGACATTTCTATTATTTTGTGCACAAAAAGGAGCAAGAAATGTGTCTAACATAGTGAAATATAGTGCTTCTTATATGCCAATAAAAATCGACGTGATTTTTTTTCTACATACAGCCATCTGCTATCATTTAATATTATTTTAAACACATTAACAGAATATATTTTAGCCCTTAATGATATTGGCACTGCAAACTGCATTGAAGGTAGCCTACTGTTTTTCCAACATGAAAATCACAGAAAACATGACGGGTGAAACTGCTCAGTTACCAGTGAATTGACAATGGCAATTTCTACCCAGAAAGGACTGGCAAACCATTAGAATCTAGTTCTACTTTATAAGCCATATCCTAGCTACTTAGAATCATTCTATTATAATTCCAGTTCAATATAACAGAAACAAAATATCAACAGGCTAATAAAACAGAATTACTCCCAAACCTCGAGACTAAGGTCCTGTTTTGTGACACTTTTCAAACACAGCATCATATGCCATTAGAGAGCGCAGAAGTACATTTCCAATGAGTGGCATAGCTTCATATAAATTGTTCTCTGAAGATCCCAGAGCCTCTACCTGTCAATGTGAAGAAATAAAGCGATAGCAATTAAGTCCTATAGCCCTCTTTCCCAAATGCATTATGTAATGTTAGAACACAATTTAAACTACTGCGCATGACAGGGTGTTTTGGTATTATAAGTGAGTTCTTTACAAATGTATGTGCTTCAATCATTTAATTTGCCAAGTCGAGTTACATCGAGTTATCATTTTTAAGTGGCTTACAAATCTGCATTTCAGCAGGTTTTAATTGTCAAAAGTCAGTAATCAAGTGTTATGGGTTAAGATATGCATTTAGTCTGATCTCGCGCAATTTTAGGCTTGAAGATCAGCTCGCCTTATTATTTAAATTGGAGAGAAAAAAATACTACCAAGTAGGATACATTTACATATCTTCAACATTATGTACATTTAAACTAACAGACGTGGTTACTAAACGTCCTGGTTGACTCAGAACAGCACCATTTTGCCCAAGTCTGTTGAAAAGCACAAATATGAATAGCCACACACACAGCATAAAATGCTTTTTTTTAAATCACTAAAACTTGGTTTACTTTTATAGAACGTACGGTACCACAGATACTAGTTTTAGATACAAAATTAGAGCAGCCCATTACTCCAAAATATTGCTTGCTTCCATAGACCTGTAAAAAAAAAAAAAAAAAAAAATAGATATTGTACCATTCCTTTTAACACAAAAACATTTGTATAAATACCTTGAGAAAGACTGCGGTGTCAGCAGAAACATCAGGTGAATCTGGCTGATTAAACTAGGACACCCGGCTACCAGGGCAGGCGTCTTCACTCCTATGCAGCACTACGAAAAAGATTGCCGAGTTTCAACTTACCTGTACAGGCTGCCTTTCTGCCCTGCTGACGCTGGGTGCTTCATTTCTCTGCTGGTTGGTGTAGTGGTTATACTCGGAGGCTTTTCTTTTTCTGCGAGGGAAGTACTTCAGGTGGTATAAAACCTGGAGGAACGGGCCTGATGATGGGGTTGTCCCCCAAACCGTTGCCCCCCTTGTTACTTATTTTTGTATTTTCCCCTTCCTTCTTCCCCTTGTTTGGTTGCTCGCTTATTCTTTAGTACCTGCACCCTCCCCTTTATTTTTGTATTTGTATGTCTCTACATTCCATACTGTGTAACTCACAGATAAGTGCTCTCTGACTTATCTCAGCTTTCTGCGTTTCTGAGCGAGTTCTCACAGTGTAGTGTTCATGTCTTAAGTTTATTTCTCTCTGTATTGCTTATTATCATGAGATAATATGCACATTTTTGGCTTTATAACCGTTTGGCTCTTTTGTGATTCTTTCCTTTTGAATGAGGGCTACCTATTTCTATAGTTCCTATGTATTTTAGGGATTGAGGGGTCGCCTGGTTGCCCTGCACCTCCTCTTATACACCGCTATACTGACATATTGGAGTGCTGATTCTAAATGTATATATATTGGTATAGACTAGTTCTTTTTATTGTGTCAAGTACCTGCAACTCTATTGTTATCTTCACCAAGACGAGACATGGGGGTTGCAATTGTGTCATGACTTCAGCAATGCACTTAGCAGTATAGCATGATACCAACACAGGTACTGCTGTTTAAGGACTATTCTTTAACGCATTAACAAGTTTTTAAATTAAAAGTAGTTGTACTTTTTAATCTTCTAATGCCATCACAGTTGAGCCACGTGTGTGTGCGTGTGTTTTTCAGTCGTTTTTTTTCTTACTTAATGGTAATGCAGAATATTGCGTTATAACTCAGAATATCAAAGCTTTTCCATAGGATTCAACGGCAGTGATATCAGGCAAAGGCTGATCCATGTGTGCTGATGCAGGGATAGCCTTAAAATCTGACCGTTTGGTGGCCCTTGAGGACTGGAGTTGGTCACTCCTACTCTACGCAACTGAAATCAGTGAAAACCGGATGAACGGAACGGGCATAAAAATAAGCGTTTCCTGCCAAACTTAAGTGGTACTCTTATAATAAAACAGGCCAACCATGAAAGGGCCTTAATTAAATAAGTCACAAAAATAAAGTTCACACATTTAATACTTGAAGATACTATTTGCTCTAGTATAAAAAAAATACTTCCTTACCTTTTTTTAAGACACACCTCTATATTACTGCCAGTGCAGCCGCCCCCCCCCCCCACCCCGCCTCTAAACTTCCTGGGATAGAACAAAAAGGCAGAATCAGATTAAACTTTCATTCCAGAGTGACAATGCGCTGCCCTACTTCAATGGAGCTCTGCCCTACTTCAATGGAGCTCTGCCCTACTTCAATGGAGCTCTGCCCTACTTCAATGGAGCTCTGCCCTACTTCAATGGAGCTCTGCCCTACTTCAATGGAAAGCCAACAGCAGTGAGCAAGAGACAAGTTGAGAATTATGGGTTGAGGAAATAGCAACCAATGAGTCTTCCTAATACAAATGGAATCCTCAAAATTAACATCATTTTTAAGATATATTTTTTTTAGGAAAAAACTATTTGCGTAGTAATTGTAATCATAGGATAATTTGAGTTGCTTTTGGGTGAGATTGCACCTCAACTGGCACGTTAGAGTAGGAACTATTTTATTTTCATTAGCAATTACAACTCAGTGTATTTTATAACTATAGTGTCACGAAGTAGACCCTTTTGTTTTTCTTAACGATTCTGCTGGGCTTAGTGAAATGGCATTGTCTGTTTTTAGCATTTTAACATCCTGCACACTGACAAGTAATCTTTTGCCAGGTGCTAAAAACTTGCAATATACTGTACTATATAAATGGATTTTGGCCATTTGACTGTAGATCCTGCTCTTTAAGAATTCAGTATTCTGAACATTTAATTGAAATTAAAATTTACTCGAATTTTATGACAGACAATTAATTGATGAGTCATCATCTTCCCCCCCCCCCCTTTCTTACCCAGTCATAAAAGCTGGAATAGTTCCTAACCCTGACGGTAAGCAGGCATAAATGTTTGATGATGCCAGCCATGTTTAAAAACCATTGCAGGTACATTTGCAAGAATACCATTTCAACAATATCAGTGCCAACAAGGGGATTAACCATTTAGGTGCCCACAATGCACTGCAATGCTTTGCTGGCCCGTCTGGCAGCGAAACGGTTAAAGCTTTCAACGTATTACGTTTTTCTTTTTAAATGTATACACAAATTAAATATTTGCACATGTTTAGAGGCTAAAAAAAAGAAAGAAGACATTGACGTAAACATTACATTTCACTGAAGGAATGCATGTGAGAACCATCAACATCAGGGAAGGCCAACACCAGTCCTCAAGGGCCACCAAAAGGCCAGCTTTTCAAGATAGCCCTGCTTCAGCACAGGTGGCTCAATCAAAAACAGAGCCACTGATTGAGCCACCTGTGCTGAAGCAGGGTTATCTTGAAAATCGTTGGTGGCCCTTGGGGACTGGAGTTGGCCTTCCCTGATCTAGATGCACAATGTTCTCATTTCTGCCTCCTGTCTTTAATCCAATCTCCACAAGTTCATGATTTTCAACATCTGTCTCTTCTTCTTCAATCAGCGCCATGACTGTCCTGCATATTAGGTCCAGTATACAGAATTCTTACAGTATATTTCTGAAACTTTTTTTTGTTAGGGCTGTATTCTTTGCAAACAAAATATCTTCACTAAAAAAAAAAATGTTGATGTATGTAATTAATAAGAATATCTGAAGATTTTCCACTGGAAATGACTAAACTTGCCTTTTTACGGAACTAATCTCTGCTAAAAAGTTGTGTGCCATTGGGCAACTTCAAAACATGCTGCCAATATTTAAAAAAGGCCAGTTAACGGATAGAAATTATTGAATAAATTAACCCTATACTGGCCATTGCTATGATACTTTTTAATGATGTATTCTATTCTCCTCCTGGTCTACTATTTGTTAGGTAATAACGACAGCAAAACAGAAGAAAGTACAGTATGGTGTTAATATCAGAGTTGTGGACCACAT
Organism: Ascaphus truei; assembly: GCF_040206685.1. Lineage (NCBI taxonomy): Eukaryota > Metazoa > Chordata > Amphibia > Anura > Ascaphidae > Ascaphus > Ascaphus truei. Next base: position 56,345,238 of record NC_134485.1, read on the forward strand.
CATTTAGTATGTATAGCTATTTAGGTATTTATTTATTATGTTGAACTTCATTGCAACAACAACAACAACAAAACATTGTCGGTGGATTGAGATTCTCCAGCTAAATTATACTGCCATCTTTTTTTGACCTTGGGAAAATTACTACATCTCCTTGGGTCTCAAACAAAATTATATGCTACAGTACGTGCTCTCTGGGATAGGGATAGATTGTGCCTGCAGGATTCTGAGCTATTGTACATGATCAACTACAAATGTGAACTCAAGATAGCCATTGCATGATATCTTTTAAGAAAAAACAATTGAAACAAAAATGCATACTTCATTTTTTTTTTACTTTCAGCAGTCAGTTGGAAGACAAATAAATTGTTCAATTGACCTATATAAGTCAATTTAAGAGGCCTGCATTGCAATGCTACAGGTATGTGCTGCAAGCTCCTTTAAAGGGGGTTTAGAGTGAGTGCAGCCTCTGAATATTAGCAATTTAAGAACTGCAGCTTTAAATGAACCCCCCCCCCCTTTTTTTTTTGATGCACAGCAATCTGTATGAGAAGGGGTTAAGTAAATGCAGTTTTACAATCAAGCCCCTTCCTTTCCCACGGTCTGCCCTCATGCATGCAAACGCTGTGCTTGCGGAGAGAGTCCTTGTCTAGTCAACTAACCCCCTCTAGTGCTGAGCACGCTGCATGTGACCTGCAGATAACAGCCCCGGGAAGCTCCTCTGCACCCAGCTAGGATTCCTCTCCAGTGGAGAGATAGATCAAAGCAGATGGATTCTCTCAGCTCGGTGCATCTTTTCATCTCTACCCAATAGCTTTCATTTGCACCGTTTTAATCCCTCTGATTTGTGCTTGCATAGAGCCGTGCTACAATGCAAGCTGCCTTGCACAGGATCCACGGACAGACTTTAATCATGTGCAGGTTGGGCTCCTCTTACCTTGTGCTTCACTGACAGCTGGACCATCATACTCCTATAAAAGCGAGACCAGAAAGCGCTGCACGGATTTATGTTACAGTCATCAGACTGGGATAAAGAAGCACATGCCGCCCAGATTACAGTATATTTTATTTTAGGGGGAAAAAAACGGAAATCTGCAAGTTTTTTTATGAGAAGAGCAATGCTCTCCGTGTCTATAATTTAAGAAGATGTCCTGTTTGCAACCTTGAGATCTGATCCCCGGGAGTATGGAGAGATGGATGCGAGTTCCCTGTACGATTTGGGAGGAAGGAGAGATCTGCTGCTGCTGATGGGAGAGGGGGATGGGGGCTCTGCCAGCTGCGCTGCCACGGTCAGTCTCATGTGAAGGGGAGAGTCCTGCGAGGAGCCTGCAAACTTCCCTCCGGCTCATACTTCTGCAGCCCCAAGCACCAGGGAGACCTCGCAAACTCTGCTTCCCGCCGCCCAGAGGTGCGCCCGCCAACACCTCATCTCACACACCATGCAAATCCCCAGTGACTACCTCACAGCGCCTGCACGCTCCGTACAGCTGGTATAGCACATACAGCGGATCCCCAGCACAAGTCTCCCATCTAACAGCAAGTGCACCGGTGTCACTGCTCAGCTATAACCCAACGCACACACAACACTGCCAGAGTTTCCTCAGGACATAACGTAGACAGTGAATGCAGTGCCCGTGGTGGTATTAACACGTTGTCAGTGTATATGCCGAGCTCGTCATAGCATGCAGCCCCGGTACTGAGTGCGGACGTCAGAGCCCCGGTGCAGTCACGCCGGTCATTCTTGCACAGAGCCTCGGGGGTCGATGCTGAGCCACTAAGCTGCAAGTCAAAACCGAGGCGTCTCAGTCACGATGGGACAGCAGCGGACCCGACAGGGACTGAGACTCCGGTTTCAAGCAGAATGGACCATCGTATGCACCATACAGATTGGTGCCTTCAGATGAACCACAAGCACCATCCCCACGGGATCACTACCAGGGGGTTGTACATCCAGCTCCCAGCACGTGTATGAACTTTACCTCACCCAGAGGCCACATTCAGCTTCTCACTCACTTCCGTGCGGGTCTGGTGCAGAAACCTACCCCAAAACCCACTATCAACTGCGTCCACCCACACAGACTAGCGCACATTGGATATCGCTCACTCAATATTTCTCGTTCACACTTTATTTGCAAAAGCAAGAAACACGCAAAGCGGGTACTAGTAGGATTACTTTATATTAGGAGAGGGTAAGGGATGCGCTTTGCTTCTCAAGAGGTGTGTGTCTGATAAGTGCTGAGGGCGCGCGGGGTTCGCTCCTCCTCCGCACAGATCTCCGCTCCTCTCCGCGCGCGCTGAGACCTTCCCTCCCCTCTGGGACTGCGCGAGGCCTGCCCGCGCGCTGCTGCCACAGAGCTCGAGGCCGCATTCTCCTGGACTCTCTTCACGCGCACCAACCTGCTGTCAGCTCGCGCGTGGAACATCTGGTCCTCAAGCAACCTCATGGCTACGTGACGTACCTTTTACTCTACTTTCCTCCTTCCCCCCCTCCTTTGGGATCCTCACCTCGCGCCGCGGAATCTGCGACCAATAGCAGCGCTGGGTTGTCACCCCGCCCCTCCTCCCTGCGGTGACATCGCACCGGACGGAGACCAGCACCAGGCGGAAGAGGAGCTGGAGGCTGCCTGCAGAGGGAGCCGGGCAGCCATGGGGCTGTGTGATGGGAGGGCTGTGCTGCTGAGGTCTGCCCTTATCCTGCCCGCGCTCACCGCCTTCCTGGCCGGCTCCAGCCACCTCTCCGACAACCAAGGTAACAACGGGGCGAGGGGGAAGGTCACTTGCAGTTACTGCCCAGGTCACCGGCCGTGCAAAGTGACAGCATGCTGCTCCCGGGGTATCCCGGCCAGGCTACTAACACGCTCTCCGTGACACCGTCCTGAGGAACAGGGAGGCTTCGTGGGGGCTGTCTCCACATGCACATGGCTAGAAGGGTTACCATGTGTGACACTTATATGAGAGTGGCACCGAATTTGGGGTTACCAGTGGGTGATATTAACTAATGGGAAGTCCAACTCCAGGCACTCTATTATGGTAATTAATATATAGTCAATAGTATAGCAGTGTTGCACATACAGTCTTCAAGAAATCCTGATGCTTGTCCCGTAGGCAATGAAATGAATGTATAGCTACCAGAACTGGTCCGATGACAGAGAGACCGCACACAGTAAGTTGAGATGCACAAATCTGAGGAAGGCCCCTCTGTGTGGACGAAACGGTTACTGTGCCTTGCATATTTCTAATACAACTTGTTTTGCATCTCAACTTACTGTGTGCTGTCTCTTTGTCATCGGACCAGTTCTGGTAATACCGGTATACTGTATATATATTTTTTAGATCTTAAGAGTTTGAGGCATGTCCCCACCCCCCAGAATCATCCTCGCTTATTGCACGTGCCCCTATAGGAACTTGCCTTTGCACTTTAGTGAGACTAAATGCTTGCGATGCTCAATTAATGTTTAGGCCACAAAAATACAGAAAAATGAGGCGTGAGGAACCCTGCTTTTCATCTTTACATTTGTAAGGTTACATTAGAAGAAAGCTCCTATAGGAAGTTTGAATAGTTCTAAATACATTGGCCCAATCTACAAAGCACAAGTACAGCTCCATGTCCCCTGCTGCAGCTGGTGTGCTCTGTCCAATACTGTAGGTGATAATACCGTAGTGAAGAAGCTCTCCTTGTCTTACTGTACAGTAGGTGTAGGGCAAATGTCACATATTTCTTCTTGTAGGGGAATGGTAAATGCACACTCATACACATAGGCATTTTTTTTGTTTTTAATAATGTTTTATAGATTGTAAAAAGCCTGTCTTTGCCCTGATAAAGGTGGTATACCCCTCTCTAAAATATGTGTAACCTGTCATTTCATTACTTGCTGTTGAATTAACATCTCCCACTAGTAGATTGGTTCTTGTGGAAATGAATCTATTTTTTTGTTTGTTTAAAATATTAGGAGCTTTAGAAAGATGTATTACTGTCAGGAAAAGTACTGCCACTTGATTATATATTTATTGTGTTGAAACAACTGGTGTGATCTATTAAGACAGCAAAATATATATTTACACTGTATGTAGTACATGTACTACAATTGTTATGTAATACCGTATATGATTATGTGTAAGGTCTTTTACTAGATCCTAACATGCCACATCACATGTGATTGTAATTGTGTGCACCAAGTTAAGGAAATGTTTGGAAACCTCTCCGTTTCCCCTTTGGGCACCAGTAATTTCTTGTATCAGAAGTAGTGTACAACAGTTTGAACGGCACTATTATCAAGCCATGATGGAAAGAACCACAGTATTAAACCCTTTGTTTTAATTATACATTAATAGTGTCTTTATTGCTGTAGCAGGTAAAACAACTCGGTTCCATTAAGTAAAATATAGTGTATATATTAGGGTTGGGTATAATATTTACAATATATCTTGATGAGCAGACGAAATGTCCATTGATTTATTCCTTTTAACCATATTTTCATCGGCAAAGTGTGCCATTTTGCCCTACATTGTGAAATTTTATCTAGACGGGAAAAACTTGGTTAATTTGGATATGTCACTCTGTCCACCCCAGGTCTCATTTCTTCCAATATTGGTAATGCATGATGTACCGCTACACTTTCAGGCCTATATCATTTGATTGGAAAGGAACTATAGACTGATGCGCACTTTGGATTCATGTCAAACTGAACTAATGTAATATTTTCACGAATGTAATACAAGTTTAATCAGGGTGATGACCTTTGAAATAATACTTAGCCATTTTCATTATTTAAAGCTAAACTATAACTTTGTGTACATTAGTAAAAATGTTCAGCATGTTTGCCCTTTGATAAAAAAAAAAAAAAAAAAAATCTCAGTTGCCAGACATCCAGAAAAGATGTACTATCTATATTAAAGTTCAGGATTGTACTTTGTACAAAGATGAAGTACTGTAGATAATGTATTCTTTAAAGGGTAGTACCTTGCACAAATGCCATAAAATACACATTAAATGAAAATAAAATCTAACAAGGCTTGGATTACAACTTTTCAATAAACCAAACTAGTGACATATAATCTAATACTACAGATGTACTGTAGCTGTTTTTTTTTTTTTTTTATAGTATATGTTGTGATATTCTGCACCAACACTACTATTGCATCTTATCTTATGTTCTGCGTTATAACATTGGGTTATCTAGGGGAACACGAAATTTGACAACATCTGTAGTTTATCAGAGAAAACGTATGGGTCCTAACGAAAATATTTAACAAGGAAAGCATTTTCATAAACCGCATTAGTTACAGCCCTCACGAATAGCAATGTGTGATCAAAATAATCTGCCATAAACTCTCCTTTGGAAATTGTATTTTATATATACGTTAATCAAGTAAATTATAGATACAGCAAGCTGTTTTATATTTTCAATTACATGAGCTAACTAGCTTGACAATAGATGTATTCATCTACAATACATGCTAGTGTATTCTTAGCTTGTTATTTAAACAATTACAGAGTCAAGTATGTGGAGGATATGCATAATATATAGTGCCATGCACTTGTACAGTATGTTAATAATTGCTAGTATATCGTTTTCATTTCTGGTAATTACTGCTATCATTAGCTATGTAGAGGGACTTAATAATACATGTGTACATTAAATCCATTACCAGTATTTACCCCCAACAATATGCACTTTATTTTTTGTATTTTTAGAATAATTTGAAATGTAGCGACTTTAATTTTTTTGTTTTCCTTTGCTACTGTATCTTGCTACTGTATCTTAACACCGATGTTTCAGTTCTTAAATCAGTGGGGAGAGAAATACATTGTTTTGCCAAATTTCTCAAAATTGTAACATAATACGTTATCATGCAGTTAAGCTGTTGTTTGATATGTGATTTTATGTAGATGTATATCAATTTGACTCTGACATTAAAGAAAATCAGTTCTTTGACAACTGTGATGTGTAAAGATGTGCCCTCAGATATCATTTTGATTTAATTCTGTGCTAGCAAAGGATATTTGGAAAACAAAAGTAAAATCAATAAAAAAAAGTAAGGTTTATTATATTTTGACATTTAGAACCATATATCTTGAATGTCAGAATGTCACAAAGTAAGTAATGTTTGACTTTACAATGTCTAAAATCTTATATTGTCAAATTGAATATTTTGAACTTCTTTTAATCTTAAAAGGTTACAAATCGATGACTTCTAAGCAACATTAAGAGAATCTTATTGGACTCTTAATGAAAATGATTTATCCTTATACATTGTATGTCAAGAATGAATGTCACTTTTTGAGATTAACACGTGTCCACATTATATGGTTGGTTTCTTATATTGCACTATGAGATATGCTTGTGCACTATAAATGTACATATTTATCCCTGAACCTATTCTAAGACTAGCTCTTTTATTTAATTTTGGATGGAAGTTAATGTATGATTAACGGCACATTTCACTGATTCGTACCGTATTAAATAGGGGGCATTGGTGATTGTGCTTACCACAGACTGAAAGATTTAGCAAATACGACTCGATGTAGTTTCAGTGCCTTTTTTCATTAACTCATATTAAATTAGAAAGACGATATTGAATTTCTTTTAAAACATCAATCTAAGGATGGACTACTTTCATTGATGTTATCCTGTAAAAAGTTGAATTCATATCTACCAACATTCCTGTAACAGCTCTCTTACAGATCAGATGTAATGTACAGTACACTGCTCATTGGTTGCATTGGAGAGAGAACGTATTCTGTGATTATATTGTGGCACATTCTACAATGTGAAATTTCACTCATAGAAAACAATTCTCTCTTATGGACTTATTCGTTGACTTAAATAGGTGTTTTCAGCCAAACGCGCTTTGATCAACCAATTTGGGGCTACTTTAAGTGTGGTCTCGAGGGTCCTAATTAGCAGACTATCCATTGACTTTTATACCTCTTAAAACACTCATCTATACAAAATGCGGAGAGATAACTGTGAACACACCTGAGATTCCTGGAAAATAAGCTAATTTTAATCATTTGAATATAGTTTTCATATGTAAAATAGCTTATTTCCAAAGTATGTTAGGTGAGTTCATAGGTAAACTTTAATGTCTTCTGTGCCATGATCGCCGTGGTCGTGATTGTGGCAAACAGTGTCCTCAGCGCCGCAGACGTTTGCTTTTTCGTGGGTGGCACTGGGGACAGTAAGTCTTACTACATCTGTATCATTTCATGTGTTGTATAGAAGAGTGTTTTGGGAGGTATACAAGTCAATGGATACACTAGTAAATAGGACTTCCCCTCTTGCTTCCCCCAATCCCAGTGGCCAGCAGTTCTGTAGAACTTTTTCGAACATTCAAGTGAGACAGAGGCAAAGTGACTTTGGTTGAGTTCACACACCTCACGGATGCTTTCAGACTTACTGAAAGGCAGCTTAGTATACTCCTACACTGTACATTGTAGCTGTGATGTTGCTTTATGCAGGGAAGGCATGACTCGGGGTCTGTCCCAATCTTTTTCCTTTTCAGCTAATCCATAATCAGAATGGCACAAATTACGTTCTGATCTATTTACCAGTGAACTAGTGCCCCGCAAATTGAGGACTCCTAGACTGTTTTCAGAGTGTCCTTGTCCTGTAGGGCTCATCACTGATGGTGTTCTCAAATAGAGTTACACGAAAGGGAGATAGGCTTGTTTAGCTCAAATCAGTACAGGCAGTCCTCGGTTATCCAACATAATGCGTTCTTGTAAATAGCATTGGATGGTGAATCGTCGTAAAGTGAAACCCATTTTCTGCCCATTGGTTTGTATCGTAAAGAGTCAGTGAGTGTCGGATAAGGTGTTGTGGCATCGCAACTCCGCCCATTGGCATGCATTATAAAGTGTCGTATGTACAGTATGCCACTCATCGAAAAGGGAAACGTTGACAAACGAGGACCACCTGTACTCTGTACCTTTGCTTTCAGTCATGCAATCAACCCATATCTGCCTCAGAATATACACCAAATATCTCCCTTTTCACAATTCCCCACTAAAGATCCATAAACTTTTATTTACAGATATGTATATTCCTACTTCTCGAGATGCACAAAATCTATCAGCCCCAGGAACATAATAACCATTATGCTTTAAACACCCAATTCCCCCACAAATTTCTCATAAATGTTTAGAGGAGCAAACTCCTGGTAGACAAAGATTTTGGCACCCCTGGATGGCATATAAGGAGAGGAGCTGTTAATGTGTCTCTCGAATACTGTTCGATCTAGGCTTCTGATCATTACCCTTAGAAATATTCTTGCAAACCTGCTTTGTAGCCTTCATATTTTCTGTAACCACAAGAGCTTGTTCTGTTCTCACTGCAGCAGTTTTGTGGGAACTGACTGAAAAACTGTGCTGTACAGACCATGAATAGAGAGATGCAGACATGCAAAGGTTATTGCACCCACTCTTAATACAGAATATTGCATTACAGTACAGAATATCACAGTTTTCCTTTGAGTTCACTTGCAGTGGTAACACATAATAAAACAGAATATTCCACCATAACGGACCAGTGGGTGCAATAACCTTTGCTTCATCTGTACTCGGGTTATGCTGGTTATGCCACGACAGTAAAAATAATGTTAAAACTTATTTGCAAAATCCCGTTGACAGTTTATTGCCCCTTTTTAAGTCCCAATTTGCCCATGGTTAGTAGGAAAGAGGATCTATAAGTACCTTAGTTTTGGCTCTGCCATCCTTCTTCTCCCCCCCCCCCTCTCAATAAGGGATTTAGCTTGCTAGCTTCTTCCCATATACACTACAGGAGCCTCTTCCTTTATATTTCTCATCCATATCACTGTTTGGTGTTAGACATTTCACTACTGACCTGGTAAAATTACCTATGTGCAGAGAGTGAGGCTTAATTAAGGAGCCTCTGTACGTGGCTTGCTTGCGGCCTGATGCCGGTCAAAATATTGCAAAACCACACTGTGTAGAAATACTCTATTATGACTGCCTTAAAACAAGGTCATACAAATAGCCACTGGAGAATTTTATATACAGGGTTTAAAATTCAATATTTTTTTTATATTAGTGATGTTTTTTTTATAAGATACCAACATCAATATACTGTATGTGTAAATTATGTCTAAGATTCACAGTATTCAATTTCACCTAATATGTAGCAGGTATTTATAAGAAATAGATTGGGTTTTAGTTCATGCAGGAAACATACAGGAGATAAATGGGCAGCTTTAAAATAATTTTTAGATTAATACACATCAGTTACTTGGATAATAAATGTAAAAGAAACCAATCCAAACCAATGTGGCTAAATAATCATGTAGGAGAAGAAATTGAAATGAAGACATCTACCTCCAGATTTATCAAGCTCCTTTACAGACTTAAATGGGAGTTAACACCCGTTCTGATGCATTAACCTGTAACAGAGCTTGACTAATAACTCCCTAGGATAAATCAGAAGAGATACAGACATTATTTAAGAATTGTTCTGAATTTAACAAAAGCTGAAATCCAAATAGCAAAAATGTCAAATGAAAAAAGGATTGCAATGGAATATAAGAAAAATCCTAAAAAGTTCTTCAAGTACATTAATAGTAAAAAGAATATAAAAGACCATATAGGACTGCATTGAAAATGTGCTGTCGAATAGGCAGCAGAAATGATCATAAATGGAACATATTCAGACTGGCCTAAAGTTGTAAGTAAGGGGCTTAATGGTTTAGTACTGGGCCAATTCTTTTTTAGTTGTTTACTAATTACCTTGAGGTTGGTAAAGAGAGCAAAGTCTTCATCTTTGCTGATGGCACAAGATGATGTAAGGCTGAGTCCATGCTGTTGCAGACCGCGGGGAGCTGTCCACACGCGGCGCAATCACATTGCCTTAAAGCATTGATTGCGCCCATAGACTGCGCAGGCGCACGTGCGCGACAGCAGGAGGCGGCGCGCATTGCGCAAGGCTTCCGTTGAAACGGATTTCTCGACGCAACGGGCAGGTCACGTGAGCGGTTTGCCCAATGAGGGCAAACCAGCTCCGTGACATCACTGATACGCCCCCGACAGCGTGTCTAGCATGTCTGTAAAACACTCGCTTCACGCAGGTGACATCACGGACGCGAATGCCTCCACGCGGGCGAAGGCTGTATGGACTCAGCCTAAGGTAGTAAGATCAGAGCTGATGTAATGTCTCTACAGAAGGACTTGGATAAATGGAAAGCTTGGGCCACAATAACTTGTGTAAAAATACAACACCACTTCATATAAAATAAATAAACTCTCACACAAATCAATTTCAAGCCTCCAAAACCAACGTAGATGGTGACCCGCTTTCTCCGCCCCACTAAGGTGCCTGAAGGGGAACTCCCTGTGTCTCCACCCCTGCCGATAACAATCTTCAACGGGAAGCCCCTGCTCCTCTGCCCCCACCACTGACTCTTGTAGAAGTACTTGGGTCTCATCAGCCTTCCCCTGTTTCTGTGCCCCCACTTCTGCCTTAAAGGGGAAGCGCTTGTCTTTCCTCCCTTTCCTCTGACACACAGGCAGACATGGCTCCCTCTCCCACGCTACTGTCTCTACTGTGTGTGATGTTATGTGTTGTACATGTGTGCTGCTGTAGTGTGTGTGTGTGTGTGTGTGTGTGATGCTCTGTCCTGTACATGTATGATGGATGCTCAGTGCTGTACTGTGTGTATAATAGCTGATCTCTTGCTATATTTGCTTTTGTTCTCTCTCCTTTGCACCCTCTTTCTCTCCCCCTCCCTCCCACTCTCTTGCTTCTTCCCATCTCACTTTCCCTCCTTCTTCCTCTCTCGCTCACCCCCTTTCCCCAATTCTCACTCCCTCCATCTCCCGTCTTCCTCACAGCGCTCTCCCTCCCCCTCAATCTTCTCTCTTAGCACCTACTGTATTTCTGAAGATGCACAAAGCCTGCTATCTCCACTCACACCTCTAACTAGCAGAAACTCTAATACATTTTTGCAACAAATCACTAAGCTTAAAATATTAGAACAAAGTTTATTGAAACATCAACAAAATAATAAACATAGCATTAACAATTAAAAGGTCTATTTCAAAATAAAATATAATCTTTAACCTTTTTGGAAACTAGCGTATTTAGTGAATGGTTACAAACACAGGTACAAGAAGAAAATGTAAATGCCAATGCAAATTTGCCTACTCCATAAACAAATTGAAAATAAAGACTATACCGCTGATTGATTTTAACCTAGACAACCTACAAAAAGATGTAAAAAAACAACTAGGCCTTTATCGCTAACAAAATGGGCAGTGAAACTGTTTTAAAAACAGCTAGAAGAACATAACAAGGATAGCATGTTATATACTGCACCGACACACTTTATTCGAGCAAATACCCAGTATGTACCTGGCAGATACCTGGAATGCGCCGCTCCTCACCTCTGACAAGCCCCGTTGCATTTGCCTTCCCAGCCTGGGTTCATGCCTGGCTGACAGGCGGCTGATCTGTTAAATGATAATGATTAGGATTTAATAGGCTGCAATGCTTCGCGTGAGGCTGCAATGCTTCGCGTGTCTACCAGATGGCATAAATTCATGAATTGTAATGCAGTATATATATATATATATACTGTGCAGTATTGCAGCCAGCGGGAATAAAATGCTTCAATCCCTGTCTGGAAAATAACCCAATGCACTCGGGCAGAAAACAGTCACAAACCTCAATACACCCGGGTATACCCGAATTCGTGGGACTAGCCGAGCTCGAATAAAGTGTGTCGCCAGTGTAAGCATCAGAACGCAAGGAGGAACAAATTACAGCAATCAAAGATACATCTCAGTAGGAGCTGCCATAAACTGACACGTAAATGGCCCACTATACTGTACTGTATACAATAAATACCAATATTATACATCATACAGATTTACCAAGCGAACAATGTTGCCATTCTAAAACAACAACAAAACAGCAAATGATACGTCAAAAGCGCAGTCAGTGGTAAGTCCTGCAATTAAAATAATTGACTCTAAATGCAATTAATATTTAGCACCATTTTAGCCCAATTGACTGAAACGAAGATAAAAAAATTGCCTTCAAATATGAAAACACACGTGATTCTACCCTCCAACGCAATAAATCAAATACGTAATGAATATGCAGCAACATCAAATTCCTCTCAAGTAAAGACCGAAAATCAAATTCATAAAGAGGCCCCTACAACACCAAATGCTGCACAAGGCCACGTAGAAACAGAACCTGTAGAGTTAGAAAACAGTCATCTGAAACATGTTTTCAAATTGATTTGCAAATTTCCATTGAAAATGCTATGTCAACAACAATGTCAAAAAAATTAAGAAAAAAATAAATACACACATACACACACATACATACATACACATACGTTACTACATACAATGTTTATTCAGTGTTAAAATGTGGTAAAATAATATCTCTCACATAGCATTGAAAAAAGATTCTAAATCAACTAAAAGCACAGATTATATTACACATTTAGTTCTCGGGAGAGGGCACTAACTCTCTTCTCCTTGGGCGTTAACTTTCTGAGTGTCCCAGGACGTAGTCACTCCAGGTGGCCCCCATGATGACAGGTAGTGGCTATGTCATACCCGAAGGGAGCTTTTTTCAGCTTTGATCGCGTCCTGCGTTCCCATGGAGGGAAAAGGTGGACTCCTCCTCTTCTGTTTCCGTGTTAAGGTCGCCACAGTCACATGACCGCTCTCAAAAACGGTCGCATGACGGTGCTGTGCCGGAGGGGCCATGTCCTTCAGGTACTATTTCTTAAATGGAAACATTTTCACAAACATTGGATACTGGATCCGAACTTAGCAAAATGTGTCTGGTATAACCATTTTGGACAACACACATGCAATATATTTGCAACCCTATTAAGGAAGGTTGGGGTTTTGCAGAATTTCACAATATGGTTATAGTGTTCCTTAATCAAAAAAAGTAATAATAAAAAAAACACTTGTATACCCTATTGTGTGCTAATTATATTCTGCTTGTAAGGTTTCTGTTCTTGCCGGAGGAAGGTTGTTCTGTGGAGATGTCTGTTTGCTATATCCCTGTAGTTCTCAATCTTTTTGCATAATGATACCCAGTTTATTGTTAAGACAGGCAACACATGTATTGCTTTTATGCCTTGATTTCCATATAAGTGCAATGCTAAAATGTTTTTCACATATTTTGTTTTTCATGTAAATTCAATTTATGATGCAAGCAGAGTTCTATCCATAAATAGTTGTTAACTAACTGTTCTGTCATGATGCAACCTGTAGTATAACAGCTATAGGATTTTCTATAATGAAGAGATGAAAATATTTACTGTAATACCAATTATTGACAATGTCGATAATGAATTGTGGAGCCATCGACACATGAATATGATACCATATTTAGTTAAAGTATTTAATAAATAATGACAAAATATGTTTAAATATTAATATCCCCATCTATTAGAAAGCCATAATCTATCACAGAGACATTATCTTGTTCATTTTCCTTACTGAATGTTTTTCCATCTCCGCTCCTGCTATGCTGTTAACGTCAGCTAAGCTAGAAGGACTTGTTAGATAACAGTCATTTTATAGGGCTAGGTAGTTTACCAAAGCATACATATGCAGATTCGAAAGCAAAAGTGATTACATCGTCTGCTAAATATTTAACCTTTCAGTTTGATAACTGTGCATGGAATGAAGTCGTATTTGCCTACAATGCCTTGTTATGTAGTTTTCTTCCTGTTGTGTTCTAATTATATTCTGTTTGCACGTTTTCCATTTTTGAAATAAGAGGCTCGTTAGTATAGCATTCTTGAACATTTGATTGACAGTACAAAAGATAAGCATGGGGAATAAACCACAGTCAGAGAAAACAATGTTTAGTAACATTTTACTTTCTTTTGAGCCTTAAAAATGTGGTAAAATTGACTGATTTTATAAACAGCTGGGTTGACATTCCCCATATTGAGCAATGGTCAAACAAGTGTGTATAACCAAGTTCTTGATATTCTCTATACGTTTATTAAAATACTTTGTTGTTCAATATTTTATATTGGACACATTTATAAAAAAGAAAAGTAGTACTTACGCAGCACATTGGTTGTTCTGTAAATGCAACAATGGTTCATTTTGTAAAACAGATAAACAAGAGAAAGCAAATGATCAAATCATAAGTTTTGGCAAATGTATTTCTCTATATTTAGTGAAGTTGGTGGAGAGAAGCCACACAGGTTTTTGACAGCTGGCTTGACAAATGTTTCCTCCTCCACATGTATTCCTGATAAAGAAATATACCACAATGCCAGTTCACAGTAAGCCAATAAAACCCATGCTGTATCTTACCCATTAAATTGGATGCTGTTATTTCTTCTAGAGACATCAATTTGCAGAATTTAAAGGAGAAAACGCTATTTATCTTGGAAAAGGGGCACCTTTCAAAATCCTACATTGTTTTTTTTATTTCATTTTTTAAAAATAAATCAGTTGTGTAGTATTAGATTAACCTAACTGCATTTGATAAAAATTCTTTATGTTCTTTTTAATGAGTTTTAATGTATTAAGCTTCCCTGGGTTGCTACAGCAACTATTTAGAAAAGCACAGCACTTCCTCTTTTGAAATAGGCAGACATATTGGGTGCCCGGGGAAGCAGAATCTTTGCCAATCGATGACAGGAGAAAGGATCAATTGGCATATTAGATAATTACATTGCCTTAAAGGTATAGAACAGCTGCATTTATTTAAAAAAAAGAAAAAAATGGCAAGAGTTATGTCACCTGTCTATCAAGTACTTATTGGTTTCATGATATGTATTTAATACTCCATTAGTAAGGTACCGATCCCTACTTACTGAGTTTTGATATTCTATCTATCTAATCAAAGAAAAATCTGCAGCACTCGCAAAGATAATGTTTCAAAAGGTATAAATGTATTTCATCTAACAGAAACTAAAATATGAGCGTTTCAGACCCAACAGTCCTTTCTCAAGCTTGAGAAAGGGCCGTTAGGTCTGAAATGCCCATATTTTAGTTTTTGTACTTGTTAGATTAAATACTGTAGATTTTTACCTTTTGATACATCACCCTTGCGAGGGCTGCAGATTTTTCTTTGCTGTATTTCCTGGGGCTGGATGGTGATCCTAGCCCTGCTGCATGCACCCAGTGGGAAGCTAAGTATATTTCTACATTTTGTTACGATGAGTGCTATGTATGTACTGTATATATGTATGTATAGCATACACATTCTGCCTTCTGATTTTGTTTTCTCAGTGATCAATACAGTTATTTCATAAGAGAAATAGCACGCATACCAAAACCTCACCAAAATATAAGCAGATATTAATGGAATATGATTACTGAAAGGAAGAATTCTCTATAGGCAGTATGTCACAGGAGACCAATACTTTTACACTGGGATCACTAGCACCAGACAGGACAAAGTTGTTGAATAAAATGAGGTTTATTCTGGCACGCCAGCGGACAAAACAAAGATGTACAAAGCAAGATACAATACCAACTGGGGGCCTGGGGAGTAGATTGTAGCCTCGCTAGGTGCAGGGGCCTGCTTCAAGAAGGCTTGCCCTGTCCGCTTCTCGTCCAGGATCTCAGAGTGCTGATCACACATAGCAGCCCCTCTGAGATATCTCTCCAGCTGGTCACTGTAAAGATCAAACTCCTTCACAGAAGGTCTCTCAGTCTCTGTTAGCCTCTCTTGCTCTCTATAGGTAGAGCTCATTCTCTGATCAGAAGCACCCCTTCTATAGCCCTCTGTGGCTATCCATTGCATGGGAGGGGCTGCTGGACAATCAGAGCACAGATTAAATTAGTGTCACAACAGTCAGAAAGCGTGCTAAGAACCCATCCCCTGATTGTTCACTTAATCCAATTAACACTTTACAGGGCTGACTCCCAAATCACATCACAGTGCTTACACATAGATCACAAACACTTTATATCATATTGCTTGCTCAACTAGACTTGGGAATTGAACTAACGGGGAACAATGTTGATTCACTAAACTGTGGGATTGCATTTACAGGGAATAACGAATACAGGCTTTGAAATGCATTCTTACAAACCCGGAAATACATTTACACATTCCCTGTTCTCCAGATGTTAAATACATTTGGCCAAAATAAGCCTTCCAAAGGCGGCCAAGTTACATAGATTTAGGGATAGCTAGCTGGGCTTCATCCCAGTTTTGTGATGCCAGCTAGACCTACCGTCACACAGTACAATAAAGAAACCTTGATGGAGGTCAAAGTGGGGTTTAAAGCAGTCCGTTGAATTCAGATTAGTTTGCGGGCCAATTCTTAAATCCAACTGCAAGACTCTGGCCGCTCCAGGAAAAAATAAAATACACCACGCGTACACATTTTTCTTATGCTTGTCTTATTAAAAATATGTAAATGTCGCTGTTATCTCTCTGCCCTATCCCCTCGTTCATCCTCTCTCTCCCCCCACCCCCCTCCTCTCCCCATCTAAAGAAGGGGAAAAATAATCCAGGTAAGTGGTGCTGAGAGAGGGGGAGTGAGACAGAGAGAGTCAAACACACACACACTCTCTCTCTGACACACACACTCTGACATACACTCACTCTGACACACTCACTCTTCCTCTCTCCTCCATCTCATCCTCTCCCTCCCCACCCTCACAATACATATATACACACACAATACCCCCCTCCCCCAGAATACACATACTGTCCCCTCTCCCCCACGATACACACACTGGCAACAGGAGGAGTACACAGAGCGCAAGAACTCCTCTCTCAGGTGGAAATGTAGTTCACAGGAATCCGATCACAATAGACAGCATATGGCAAAAGAAAAGAGAAAAATAATAGCGTAACAAAGTTTAATTAACAAACACAGAGCAGTGAGCTCCAGTCCACTCACATGCTCCACGATAAAATCATCTGTAATGTCCCTGTTTTGCAGCTCAGAAACTAGCTGCAGTCCTATGAATGTATGTGGAATATGCAAACTGTATTCACAACTCAAGGGGGAGCTAATTGAATAAGTGCGTCTGTGGTAAGCAGCTCCATTGAAGCTCTGTATCATTTCCTAAACCGCAAAACCCACCGAGGAAGTCTTAACCACAAACTCAAGTGGATAAGTGGTTTGCGGTCTAGTTGAAGTGGCAGAATGCAACAATGTATCCTGTGGTATCGTTAACCAATTAAGGTCAAGTGGTGGAGTTCTTCTGCGGTTACCGATTCCGGCAAGCAGTGATACATTAGCCATAGCTCAAACCGCAAACCACATCACAGAGCCTATTCAATTAAGTAGCTAACTTTTGTTAGCAAGGAGCTAGCACTCAAATTTTTGGAATACAGATAGTTGAGAATGTAACATTCACATACATGTTGTTTTTATATTGCCCACACATACAGAAAGTACATATAAAAATAAAATGTGTTTCAGTAACCAACTATCCCCTCAATCCCTAAAGTTAAAAATTAAAGTCTGGCAGATTTTGCTGCATGGAAAAATTGGTTAGTCTTAACGACACCTGCGCAGATTTCCAAAAGGTGTGATTGCCATGGATTTTGGGTTCTGGTCAACCAGAAATGAATACCCACCTAATTCTGTTGTAAAAACTGCTATATATACTGACTTTGTGACTGAATGTTATAAGATGATTTGTTCGGTAAAATTCTAACTGGATGTTTTCTTTCCCCCCCCGTCTTTATTTTTTGTACCCTTTCTCCCCCCCCCATCTTTTATTTTCTCCATTTCCCCCTCTCCCGAAAAATATTAATAAAAATTGAGTAAAAAAAAAAAAAAAATGTGTTTCGGTTATGTTTTAAAATGTAAAGGCAGGAACCCTTTCCTGTCAGCCCGGCAATGAATCCATTAACATGTCAATATGTTAAGGATGAATGAGCTGAGGAATTTTTCGTCTCCATACTTCAATGGGCACCCTGCTTAGTTGGTGCCCCAGTGTCTAGAGAAGTCCACAGTTGAAAGCCTCAGAGACCCTAGGTGGTAGGGGGGCCGGATTATTGCAAAGTACCAGATATCGGTGCAAAGTATGGGCTATCAACACTTGGTAGCCAAACCCCAGACTTACTGTCGCCAGGATGGGCCCGGTATGCTAATCAGCTTAGGTGTCAAGTTAGCACATGCTTGTAGCAAACCGAGAAGCAACTTCTGCCCTTTTTGTGAGCTACTGGCAAGTCTGGGATAGGTGGGAAAAGTTGTTCCCAATGGGGTATTGGCTGGGTATGTTAGAGATAGGACCCTTAACCCTATAAAAATGCCTGCAGCCCAGTCCTAGTTAGATTCATCCGAGTTCAATCTAAGACTTGTCCAAGTTACAGCGTCAGCGGTTCCGGAGTGTGAAGGGTTAACTACATCGTAACCAAGGATCGTGCCCCTCTTCCAGAATTCGTTTGAGCTAAGGATTCCCGAACGAATCCTGTAAGGACCCAACGTAAAGATTCCTTTCGGCAGAGATACAGGGGTGGCAACTAGTGCCCCTAGCCAAGGATTGTCGCATGGCTCAAATCGTGCGCCCACTTGCAGGGGTGCCCAGAGACTTTGTTTTCAAGTAATTCGTTCCGTGGACATTTTATTTCGTTTCCCCATCCCAGTAAGTGTTTATTAAGTGTAATTGTGAAGAATTGTGTGTTTGTCTTAAAAGGAAATACATTACAATTTATTTTGCCCTCCTTGTTGTGCTCAATACAGAATCCCGGTAATAATGTAATAAGACTTGGTCTCCCGTGACACCCCTCCCTCCCAATACAAATACTCCCACTCCCCCACAATACACCTACAAACTTCCCCTCCCCAACAATACTCCCACAAACAACCCGCCCCCACCATATCCTCACAACAACACCAACCCCAACAATACTCCCACAAAACTCCTCTCCATCACAAAACCACCCTTGCCCACAATAACCACACAATACCCCCTTCTACACCATATTTTGACGGAAGCATCTGGTGCTACGTAGGCCCTACTTCTGGTGCGCACCAGTGGAGTGCAGAGGCACGCACGTATGAACGCGGCAGAGGAGGACCAGCGAGGGAGGGGGGGAAGAGAGGGGACCAGCTGGGGAGGGGGCACAGTAGAACCAATGGAGGTGAAGGAGGGGGAGAGGAGAACCAGGTGGGGGGGGATGGGGGAGAGGAGGACCAACGGGGGGTGGAGGTCCAGCTGGGGGGGAGAGGAGGTCTGGCCTCCAGATGCAACTTTCAGTGTTGGCAGGCCGGGCCCCTGTAGGCGCTGGGACTCCTCCCAGCTCTCCCGACTGGTTTGAGCGCAGGTTCTGTCTGCAGAATGGCCGCGAGCCACATGTTTAATAGCCTTAGTCTACAGTATTCAAATGTAAGTCTGTGTTGGTTTTAGAAGTCTAGTATTTGAATTGTAACTCATAATCAATGAGCCACTGCAGTCCTTTCGTTTTATATTCAGAAAGTATAGGGCAGGGTGGTCAACTCTAGGCCTCAAGGGCCATCAACAGGTCAGGTTTTCAGGATATCCCTGTTTCAATCGAAGACTGAGCCACTAATTGAGCCACCTGTGCTGAAGCAGGTATATCCTGAAAACCTGAGCTGTTAGTGGCCCTTGAGGACTGGAGTTGCTCACCCCTGGTATATAGAGAAGCTTGGTTATTCTTGTAGACCTGCTAGAAATATTATTACCGAGCCCCTTAACCTCCAAAACACAGATGCCACTACTGACATCTGACAATTGTTTTTTTTACCCAAAGCTGACTCTCGCATCCAGTCCTCAATGTCAATTACAGGTGCAATCACACCTGACATTTTAGCGGAAAACATATCAAAGAGTGCCAAAATTAAGTACAACTATTGTTCGATATGTACACATTTGTAAACCATTATATTGTCAAGGGTTGCCATTGTATCTTTTGTGTCTCTTGTTGCCACATCCTCTCCTGAAATGGCTGGTTTGCCATATCCTCACTTATTTACTCTCCCTTCCAAAGGATTGCACTGACATCATCAGACATCATTAGAATTTCATATTTATCTGATTCTTCCATGTTGCTCTATCTCGGGCAGCAGGGATTCTGAGGGACTTTTTGCCACTTAGAATGCATCATGGAATGTTATTTTCTTACAGACATGGAGAAACCTCTACGGTGAGATCTGCGTTACAGGCAATTTGTAAAGAGAAATATATATACAG
Organism: Ascaphus truei; assembly: GCF_040206685.1. Taxonomy (NCBI): domain Eukaryota; kingdom Metazoa; phylum Chordata; class Amphibia; order Anura; family Ascaphidae; genus Ascaphus; species Ascaphus truei. Next base: position 56,365,372 of record NC_134485.1, read on the forward strand.
TGGTGAGAAAAAGTTTGTGAACCCCTTAGTATTTTCACATATTTCAAAGCTAAAATGTTATTAGATCTTAATCTAAGTCCTAATAATAGATAGATAACTTGATCAAACAATTGACACTAAAACATTATACCTTTTCAACACCCCTTGAGCAGCAATGTCTTCAACTAAGTGTTTCCTGTAAATGCTGGTTTAGTCTCTCTCACATCGGTTTTGAGGAATTTTGGCCCATTCCTCCTTACAGAACTGCTTTCAACTCAGTGACATTTGAGGGCTTCCTTGCATGGACAGTTCGTTTCAAGTCCTGCCACAACATTTCGATGGGGTTTAGGTCTGGACTTTGACTAGTTCATTCTAAAACACCCCATTTCCTATTATGCAGCCATTATTTTGAAGATCTGCTTGTATGTTAGGATCATTGTCTTGCTGCATGACCCACGTTCGCTTCAGCTTAGCTCACGGGCAGATGGCTTGACATTCTCCTCTAAAATCTTCTGATACAATGCAAAAATCATGATTGTGTCAATGATGGCTAGCCATCCAGGTCCTGAAACAGCAAAGCAACCCCAAACCATCACACTCCCACTACCATGCTTGACGGTTGGGATGAGGTTCTTCTGTTCGAATGCAGTGTTTGGTTTTCGCCAAACATAACGTTTCTCATTGAGGCCAAAACATTCTACCTTTGACTCATCAGTCTGGAGAACATTGTTCCAGAAGTCTTGTGGATCATCTATGTGCTCTTTGGCAAACTTCAGATGGGCGGCAATGTTCTTTTTAGAGAGCAGTAGTTTCCTCCTGGCTATCCTTCTATGAACACCATTCTTGTTCTGTGATGGACACTCACATTAGCCAAGGCGAGAGTGGCCTGCAGATCCTTCCTGGATAATTTGCCAGTTTGTTCTTGGAGAGATTGTGGTAGGACAACCACTCCTGGGTAGAGTGACTGTGTCTTGAACTTTCTCCATTTCTAGACTCTGTCTGACAATGGATTGGTGGAGCCCCAAATACTTAGAAATGGGTTTGTAACCCTTTTTAGATTGATGAGCATCAATAAATGCTTTTTTGAGGTTCTCCCGAGATTTATTTTGATCGTGGCATGACTAGTTTCCACACACCTGTATGGTGAAGATCAAACTCACAAGGTTTCTGATCTTAATATACAGTAGGGTGTGGACTCCTAAACTATATATCTCTATATCGAAATTGCTAAGGAAACTGATAATAATTGTACCCACAAAAATGAGAGAAATACCAATACCATAGAACAAATGTCCACAATATCAACTCTAATGGTGCTGTGTGGTATATAATATGTATAAGAAGAGAAAAAAAGAACCTCCAAAGATAAGCACTCGGAGTACACCAAAAAATACAGAATAGTTTATTTATTTGGAAGAAGCCGTGGCAAAATGTGTGTTGCGGAGGGTCTCTGACTTGGATAACGTGTGACACATAAGAGCGGGCACGCCTGCATTTTATCCCAAACAAAGTCTTTGCTTGTTCCAGATGTGGAAATAGAATTTTCTCAACTTCATGACTAAACTTCACACATGCCACCTATATAAATATGGGTGTATATCACAGTACCCCTCTATCCTTGGACCGACCAGTATAGATCTCTGTAGAGGTATTTATTCCTCTACAGAAATCATATTAAAATCAGGGATATACATTCTTAGGCTAAGGCCCCAGTCACTGCGGGCACGCGCGTCGGAGCGCCTAGCGGCACGTGCACCAGTTTCAGCCGCGATATGTGGTGTGTGTGTGTATATATGTGTATATAGGTATTTATTTATTTATTGGGGGTGGAAGTGTATGGAGATATTGAGAGCAGCATTTTCATTTCCGGAGGAATAATATTCTACCCTGAATATCTAATGCTTATTTATGTTAAGGTTCTTAGTCTAATGATAAAAAAATATAACTGAGAAGTGTGATTTTGGAGATTTACAAATTACATTTCAAACTGTTTAGTGTTGCTACTAAATTCTAGTTGAAGAAAATAAAGTAATAATAATTAATGATGTAATAGCAAGTAAGGAAATGTGAGATTATATAAAGATATATTATTACTGATACTGAAAAATATAACGTAATGTACTTTCTTCTTTTTGCTTGCATCTTCATTAGGAATAAGAAACTTGTTGATTAACTGTATTTGGCACAGATCATATTGTAGTTTTTTTTTTTTTACACTAAAACAACAAAAGGACAGACACATACTGTGACACATCCCAGTATTATATCAGCACTGCATAACGGCTCAATGTTCTGTATAAAAACTGTTAAAAACAAATGCATATAGAACATTCTGCACTCATGATGAAAAATACCTTGGTGCAGTTGTAGCACTGCAGCGTACTCAGAATAGGGGCTAAATGCAGCTGTCCGTCACGCTGCAGATGTAGGTGTTGCAAGCTCTTTAGCACTCTGGAATTTATGTACAAATACAGTGCCGTCTCCCTGATACTTACTACATTCTAGGACCTTCTCTATTGGTGAATAGTGTTGGTAAACTTCGATGTTTGGTTTTCTTGGGTTACCATTTATTTTTCAGTGTTTCCTTTTTATGTTTCATGCTCTTATCTTAGAATTGTTTTCTAATTCCTTGTATTCCAATGTATGCATAGTAACCCCATACATCCCAACATTTTGACTATCCAAAAGGGAGAACTAAGCCCCACCCCTTTTTGACCTACTGTAAGTGTGCTCACTCACTGCTCTCGCCTCTTCTCTCCCATGCAGTACATCACTCCTCTCTCTTGCCCCCGCTGCATCGCAGCGATCCCTCATCTATACCCTACTGTCCCCTTGTGTGACTTACTTCACACCTCTAGGCCCCTCTTCACAGAGCTGGAGATTGAATAGAATGAACGCATCTGTACAAATATTACAGAACTCAGTATCTTGATGAAAGACTTCCCATATTCAATACCTGCCATTAGCTCAAACTTCTAGGCAAAATGACTGTCATTGGAAGGTACGTGGGACTTCAGATTTAGAGGAGGAACCCAACTGTAGTGTAGCATATATTCAAATCACTATTGCACTCCAATAAATCAGTGGCGGATAGTTTTATGGGATAAAGCTCCTTTCCTATGTATTTCAAATGTTTGTCTGGAGGGACAGCTATTACATTCAGCACACTTGGACATTTTCTTCAAAAAGTGTTTTTATTAGGTCACAGCGGGTACCAAAATGTCGATCACCCAATAAAACACTTTTTGAAGAAAATGTCCAAGTGCCTGGACCTTAATGCGAATCTATACTACACTACCTGTTCCAGACACCTTGGTTTCAAACTATTAGGAGTGCTTTACCAATTGACTTTCCTATATATATATATATATATATATATATATATATATATATATATATATATAACTGTATGCTCATCTGCATGTCTTAGGCAGGTCTGCAATCCCGCCTTTCACCATTATCACCCAGCACACAGCACTTCCACTGCAGCAAGGGATTGTGGGAAATGACATGCAAATGAGCACACAGTGCCACTTTTTGCTTCAATTTTTTTTTAACATGGTTCCCTATAGGCAATAATATATATGTGTGTGTGTGTGTGTGTGTGTGTGTGTGTGTGTGTGTGTGTGTGTGTGTGTGTGTGTGTGTGTGTGTGTGTGTGTGTATGTGTGTGTGTGTGTGTGTGAGTGTGTATGTATACACCCACCCACAGAAGAAACAAACAGCGCAACCCTGAACAATTAGCTAAACAATTCAAATATATAATATAGTGCTACAAATATACAAAAATACACTGGTAGGTGCTAACCCTTATTCTCTATCTATCCCTATTAGCCTGCTGCCAATTAAGTCCACGGCTCCACAGGTGCCGCAAGAGTTTGTATAACAAAGAATGACCTAGGCGCAAAACGCAAGGGGAGATGAGAAGGGAAAGGGGAACAATATAGAGTAGTATGTCCAAATATTTGTAGCAAGTAGATGGTAAGATATGCACTCACAGTTAGGACAATTATAAGCCTTTATCCAATTTTAGGATCAGGAACACTGCTCAGCTTTAAATCCTCACAGGACTCCTTTGAATGATGTCATCTGGGACAGGGATTCCACACCTCTAAACAGTTTTGGTAACCGGGTCCCAATGGTTTTATTGTCAGACACTCAGCCTCTGCCCCAGGGGTTAACCCGTTGCAGGGTTCTGGGTAAGGGCAGGCAAGGCGTGGATGATTGTGTACTGTATAAATCGGATGGGCGCCAGGAACTTTACCCTGAAAGTGCTTTTCTTGCTGCAATCAGATGGCTGTGTATTCTTGTATTCTCAACTTCAGCTCTGGAGAAGAAAGGTTTGTCTATTCCCGTAGGGAATACATGGGCTTTATATAGACTTTGCTGTTTCACTATTCCTCTGACAGCGGTTCCCAACCTTTTTTTTTTTTTTTTTACATTGCGCACCCCCTGCTAGAAAATATTTGTTCTGTGAATCCCTAATTAATAAATATTATTGCCCAGCAGGTTATGGCTAACAATACTGTGATCGATCCCAGGCAGTATAGTGTCCTGAGCTCATGGGGAGACACGTACTTAAGGCTCCAAACTGCACCTCGGTGTATGCAGACAGCATGGGTGGCGTAACTGTCAATCACAGTGAGAGCTTCCAAAATTACTCCCCCCAAAAATGCCTTGCCGCTGTGGATGCAAAGCATTGTGGGGAGCAGTTTTTGAAGCTTTTACTGTAACTGGCAGCGTTACCACTTACGCTAAGGTACAGTTTGGGTTCTTACTATGTGCGTAGTCCTCACACAGGCTCAGGAACTCACTATACTGCCTGGGATCCACCATTACAGATTTTTGGGGGGCGAACACATTGGAGACACTTTATAAACCCATTGGGGTTCCCAAACCTCCTGTTAGGAATCACTGGTACAGTGGTAAGTTGCTCTGCCATTGATGAAAGAGGTCCCAGGTCCAATTGCTATCTTTCCTTGTCAAATTATTAAGCTAGTGGGCATCTTGAAAGTGAGAACAGTGTCTGATCTCAGCTGCTTGCATTTGTACAAGGGGAGGAAGAGAGTGCTGTATGACTGTATGTATGTCTTTATTTATATAGCGCCATTAATGTACATAGTGCTTCACATTTGTAATACACGTGACAATCATATAAATAATAAATAACAGAACATGGGAATAAGTGCTTCAGGCATAAAAGTAAAATTTCGGAAGAGGAGTCCCTGCTCCGAAGAGCTTACAATCTAATTGGTAGGTAGGAAGAACGTACAGAGACAGTAGGAGGGCATTCTGGTAAGTGTGTCTGCAAGGAGCCAAGCTTTATGTATCATGTGTATAGTATTAGCCACGGTGCTACTCATATGCTTCTTTAAGCAAGTGTGTGTTAAGGTGGGTCTTAAAGGTGGATAGAGAGGGTGCTAGTCGGGTATTGAGGGGATGTGGCAAGAGACTGATTCCAAAACTGGAAACATCATGATGTCATGGTTTTTTTTTTACACTGTATTTTCTGAGGCAATGCTTTAATATTAGCTAAATTATATAACTGTGTCAAATGGTGCCTTTCCTATACTTATGACATGACAGAATCACAATGAGTATTCAAGAACATCATCCATATAAGAAGCAGCATGTGAACTTAAAATTGATTAGAGTGGAGCTTACGGAGTCCTGATCATTAGCATGTATAGGCTTGTATTTCAGCCTCGCAGCTTGACCCAGCACCACCTGTAAAACTTTCACGCTGTGAAGGCCTTGTGCTTAACATTGTAAATTATAAATGAAGAGATGCTGAAAACAGTGACAGGCTGCACTGCACAGGGAAAAATGGCAAAGATATAGAATATTTGTCTCTTTCCTTATGAATATATAATTTCCTTGATACTACTGTAGTTGAGGGGCTAGAAAATAATTGTGCTTGGCCTTATGGACAAAGAAAGGAGTTGAAATACAGTACTTCTTTTGTTCATTCTTTGAAATGTAAAGTTCTTATAAAGTTAAAAGACTAAAAATGATTCTATGACAATAAATAAGCAAATTCTAATATATATTTTCGGTGCAGAAAAAAAGACACAGAAGCGTGGTATAATGTTAGATTTAAAAAGATGTGAAATTGGTATTTAAAATATAAATAAATATGACACCAAAAATAAACATGGTTACAGAATATACTGCACAAAGGCCCGAATTCAATAAAGGCCAAAAATGATTAAAAAAAATGTTTTCTGTATTTAATACCAATTTTATTTATTATCGTGATCATTTAAGCCATATTGCAAGTGGTAAAGCAGTGATATTTCACAGGTAATTTTAACGCAAAATAGCTTGCAAATTAGATGTTACCGGCTAATTAATCATTCATGAGCATTTAGACATATAGAAATAACACAAAAGGTTGGTCCTCAGGAGGAGGAAGGTGAGGGTTAATCCAAGCAAAGTATTGCCAAGCAATGTCTCAATAGCCTACAGTATTTGGTATATAAGAGTGTAGGTATATGTTAACTTGTTTGTAGCACTTAGAGGCCCTGGATTGCCAGGGGTTATTAAAAACATATGAATGTTTTGAGTTGGCTTATTTACTTTAGGATGTTTTATATGGTAAATTGACCCTATTTCTGCCTGACCCCCATTCCTTTGCAATGCATTGGTAGCCACAGGTATGAAAGAGGTTAAATCATTTTTCTGCCGTAGGATTTTGTAAGAAATCCTACCCTGTGGTAGAACTGTGTGGTTTCTACTATGCTGCTAGCATTGATTAATTCAGATTTCTATGATTTAATGCCTTTTTCTATTGCTAGAATTATTTACTGTGTAGTTCACACATTTTTCTTACTGAAACCCATTTACGGTATAAATAAATACTTCTTGGTGAATACGGCGGTGCTTCTTAAATTGTAATGCACAGCTGTTATTTTTAATGGTAGCAATAGTAACTCACGTTTCCTGAATCTAGGCCTAAATAGGTAGCAAGCTTTACATTTGTGAAATAAAATGTGACGGGCTGCTGACAAAAACAGCATGAGTTGTCATATAGTATATCTTACCTGTAACAGTAAATACAGTGAGGGTTATTCATTAAACGGCAATAGTGTGGAACGGCGCACTGTCGCACCGAGACTCCCATTCACCTAAATGTGAATTTCCATATAATAGTGCCCCGATTGGCACTAATACAGTTTAATGTATACACCCCAGTAAACTCCTTATCTAACTATTTGCCTTTGTAAATTTATCATGTAATAATTTACTTTTTCAAACGCTATACTAATGGAGGAGCTCTCAACTCGGAGCAATCTTTACCACTGCCCTAGACCTGAAACAGTTACTGGTTGTTTGACTTTACTGAAAAAGATCTCACTGTGTGTATGTGAGGAATTACAGGATTGCCTGTATAATATTGTGTGAAACTTAAAAGTAGGCTAGTACCGCTGAAGCTCCCTGTTATGTAAGTAAGTGCTGTGTTCCATCAGACTGACCTTCAAAGCATGTGGCTCAAAATGCAGTTATGTATGCATTTGTTATCAGAACTAAAAACGACTCAGTGGATTGTGCAAAGCCACAAGGTGATACTGTTAATTTCCAATTACTTTCTACTACAGTACTTAATTAGCCATTGCTTTATAGTTGCAATCCCACCTACCAAGATATATTGGAGTACTGTAGCAGAGTCTGTAGTTCTGCAATTTAAGATACTATGGGGGTGATGTATTCAGGGCTGCCAACAGGAGGCTGCGGGGGGCCTGGCTGGCTGGAGTTGGAAGTTTGGCCCGACCTCTGGCCGGACCCAACTTCACTGACACTGTCCCACGCCGAGCCTCTGAATCCGGCGCGCGCGGGCCTTTCTCACTGACACCAACACTGTCCTGCTCCGGGCCACTCTGATTTGGGTGCTGTAAGGACTCGGGCAACACGTCCTTTGCGACTTGTTCCCTCCTTACCTGTCTCTACACAGACCTCCGCTCTGGTACCAACGCGTGCGCGCACCCCCGCTCTGCTTAGAGAGCGCGCGCAGCTCTTCTAGCGCTGCCACGGAGCTTAACTCCGCCCCCTCGGATGCACCGCGCTTCTGCCATCATGGAAACAACAAAATCATTGTGATTAGTTTTAAAATAAATAATAAGATAAAAACCAAGAACATCAATTAGAAACAGGGCAAGGAAAGAGAGGGGGAGAGGCAGGGGGAATAGGGGAGGAAGGGGGGGGGGGGAGAAAATGATCATTAAAGAATATAAGCATGTTACAAAAACACTTTGAGATCCCATTCTGTGTTGAGACCTTTTGGTATTATGGTATCTATGGCAAAAATCCAAAATGCTTCTCTTTGATAAAGAATTTTAGATCTATCTCCACCGCGAATATGTAACTGGATTTTTTCTAAGGCAATACATTTAAAGTTTTTTAGACTGCCATTTTGGCATTCTTTAAAATGACTAGAGACAGGATGGATTAAATCCATGTTTTTTATATGTCTCATGTGCTCTAGCATCCTTATTTTGAATGCTCTGGTAGTGAGACCCGCATACCTTTTGTTACAACCGCAGGTGATCATATATATAATATGATCAGAATTACAATTTAAAAAGGAAAGTATTTTAAATTCTTTATTGTTGGTACTGTTAGTGAAGGTTTTGGATTTTTGTACATGTTGGCAAACTTTGCATTTTCCACATGGGAAGCAACTCACAAGGTTAGGAAAAAACTTCTTAAGATTATCGTTGTTATCTTTTAGATTAGAGGGTAACATACTAGGTGATATCATATTGCCTAGAGACTGGGCTTTTTTAAACACATTTTGGATCATTTGCAGCCATTTCTTTTAGACGTATGTCGGTTTTCAAAATTCCCCAATGCTTTTTAATTATTGATTTTATGTTATATGATTGTGTACTGAACTGTGTAATAAAGAAAGGTGGTTCTGTTTTGTCAGTCTCTGTTTCATATTTTTTATTAGTATTTTTAACATAAGAAAATGCGGAGAGATCAGTACTGATCAACTGGTGTCTTGGTATGTCTCTAGCTCTAACATAAGCCTGATGAAGATTATTTGATTCATAACCCCTAGTGAGAAGTCTATCTGTAAGTTCCTGAGAACTAGCGTCATAATCTTCCATAGTGGAACTGTTCCTACGAATACGTAGGTATTGTCCATAAGGGAGTCCTTTAATAAGGTTAGGATTATGGCAGCTTGAGGCATGTAACAATGTATTTCTAGAATGTTGTTTTCTATAGATCTTAGTATGTATTTTGGAATCGAAACCTACATAAAGACACAAATCAAGGAAAAATATGTGGTGGTGGTGAATTTGGTGTGTGAAAGTAAGATTGAGAGTGTTAGTGTGCAAGTAAGCAAGGAAAGCGTGTAAATCATTGAGAGACCCAGACCAGACCAAGATCAGGTCGTCAATGTAGCGGTGATATGTGACAATGAGATGTCGATAGGGGTTTCCATCTCCAAACACGTGGGACTGTTCCCACCAACCCATAAACAGGTTGGCATAGGAAGGCGCAAATGATGACCCCATGGCCGTGCCACGTGTCTGGAGATAGAAACCCCCATCGAACATAAAATAATTGTGTGTGAGGAGGAATCGGATGCCATCCAGCAGAAAAGCAATCTGCGCCGGAGCTAGGGTGGCATCCGCTTCCAAGAAATGGCGTGTGGCAGTAAGACCGTGATCGTGAGAAATAATGGTGTAAAGAGAAACCACATCTAAGGTGACCCAAAGAAAATGTGAAGCCCAAGTGAAGTTGGAAAAAAGAGAAAGAACGTGTGTGGTGTCCAAAAGATGTGAAGGAAGATTGTGAACTAAAGGTTGTAAATAGTGGTTAATGTATTGTGAATGGTGCTCCCCCAATGAACCAATACTAGAAATAATAGGTCTGCCAGGCGGGTGTGAAAGAGATTTGTGAACTTTGGGTAGGTGGTGAAATATTGGTATAATTGGGTTAGTAGAATATAAAAATTCATACTCTTGAACTGACAATACCTGAAGGACTCTACCCATTTCTAAAAGTTCTTGTAGTTCAGTCAAAAAACATTTAGTGGGGTCTGAAAATAAAGGGACATAAGAATTGTTATCATCCAGTTGACGTAATGCTTCATTAACATAATATGATCGATCGAGTACCACAACTGCTCCCCCTTTATCAGCATTTTTTTATGATTATAGAATCATTATTTTTCAAGGACATCATAGCTTGTCTCTGAAGAGAAGTTAAGTTGTTTTTGTTTGAAATATAATTATTAGTAGTTGTGATATTTTGGGAGAGCAGTATGAGGTCTCGTTGTACAGCATTTTGAAAGGTTTTTATGGCATAACCATTGTATTGTATTGGACAGAACTTTGATTTATTTTTGAGTCCCGAATTTGGTACTACCCAAAAATGTTTCAGAATCATATTCACGTGTATTGATCATCTTGTAGATCAACCATATCTTGTATGATGCATTGGTCTTGAAATGACAATTGATTTTTCATATCAAAAATTGGAAGTAAGTTCGTTTGTGTATCCTGCTCAGATGAAGATGATGTGCCAGTTGTGATTCAATGGATGATGGATTAGCTTTATCCTTAAAGAATCTTTTCAAGGATAATTTCCTTGTAAAACGATAGAAGTCCACAATGGTAGCAAATAGATCAAAAATTTTATCCGGAGCGAATGTAAGTCCCAGATTGAGGAGACTAAGCTCAGATTGTGTAAGTACATATTTTGATATATTGAGGATTTCTCCTACGTCTTTATATCCCAGCTCAAATATCCCACTTAGAAAGTTTTTTTCTCCTCATGTCTCTTGCTCTCTGAAGCCTGCCTCTCACTGTCTTCAAATGTGTAGTACTTTCCCATTAGTTTTCATCCATCTCCCTTTCCCTACTTCAAAACTTGATTGAATACCAACTTTTTCATGGAAACCTCTCAATACCATGGAACACACAAATTACTGCAATACCACATCTTGCAAAGCTCTTTCTTACCTTCTCTGCCTTGTACTGCGATCTCTTCTGACTCCTACTGTCTCTGTATGGCTTTCTTTCTACCACTATATCAGGGGTGGGAAACTCCAGTCCTCAAGGGTCACCAATAGGTGAGGTTTTCAGGATATCCCCTGCTTCAGCACAGATTGCTCAATCAATGGCTCAGTCTTCGACTGAAGCAGGGATATCCATAAAACCTGATTTGTTGGTGGCCTTTGAGCACTGGAGTTGGCCGCCCTTGTACTATATGAAAGGAAATGTGAATCTTTTTACAGTGTTTATATTCTAGGTTCAAATTGCTGTTGTAGTAGCTCTGTTAAAAAATAATTACAATAATGGCATTGTTGATGTACTGTAGATTACCTTTTTCCACTCCAAAATCCTGTCCATCATTCTTTCAGTGTATTGATGCTAAAGCGCCTGACCTTACATTTTAGGTGCCCAGAATTTTTTCACGTCTGATCTACTGTATAAAAACAGTTACAGTTTTACAAAAACAGTGGTCCACATAATTTAGTAAAATATTAAGTGTAGTGACCAAGGAATAATAAATAAAATTTGCCCATGAAAATTGGACCTGTGGGATGGCGGCTTTGAAGTCTTCTATAATTAAGCTACCACTTGCTATATAACGCCGCGTTTAAAGTGGCAGCGACGACGCGCACAAAGCGCACGTGTGGCGCGAACAACAAACCTCTTCTGTATGAGGCCGCACACAGAGTGCGCGACCGAGGTTCTCGGCAAGACAAACAAATTTGTCTTTGTCGCGCGACGGCCGGGTCATGGGCGCGGTTCAGCCAATGAGGGCGAACCGCTCACGTGACATCACGGCCACGCCTCCCCCTCGCCTTGGACTTCAGTGCAGGTTTTCGAGCGAGCGATAGGCACGCCTGATGTCACGCGCTCGGCCACTATAAACGCAGCCTAATATGTGTGCAGGGCAGTGTATAATATACTCACCTGACCTGCTTCCTGGAAACAAAAAGAAGAAACGTACTGGTTCACTGTCACAATTTATTTTTCCATGTCTAAGGGTTCTTATGCTTTTTACATAGCCACAAGTATAAAAAAAAAAAACCTTATTGTCTGTCTATGACATTGCTGAGGCACTGTAACGTAAGTGCTATTTTAAGCTGACATGATGGGACATGGCACATCTGATGCATCATAACGTCTGCAGCTGCCTGTCGGTTTATCGCTTACTGCAGAATACAGTATATAGGGCTCTCTGCCTAATGGGATCTCCAATACTATGTGACCTTACTTATGGGGAATATTTTGATAGGATAAGAGAATTACATTCGCCTTATACATTAAGGTCAGCTAAAATATCATAACTATAGAGTGGAGAACTGACACATTATATTTCCATTTGTAACACTTGAATAGTGAAAGATTTTTTTTTTAATGTATAAATTAATGTAGTTTTTATGATCTGGACAAGTCTTATGATGTCAACTATATTATATAGTTTTAGCACAAAAGGTCTCCAAACGTAATCTTTTGACAATTAAAATATTTGTAATCTGTTCCTTTTATCGAGAATATGTATGAATCATACAATTTTATAATTTATGCTGCAGCCAATATGTTTAACAACATTTGCCGTGAAACTTAATTATCAAGCGATTAAGCACATTCCATTCAATTTCCACTTATAGTGTGCAATATGAGATATATTGTATAAAAATAATAATAATAATAATCAAACCCAACAAGTAGTGGATAAATTGCTGCTTTGCCCTGTTACCATACGTCACATTCTGACCATTGCTTACAGTGTAAAGATGGGTTCTGATTTCATATGCCAATTTCAGATGCTTAATTCCAGGCTTTTTTTTGCTGGTAATGTATTGTGAAATTAATATAGAGACTGCAGGTGCAGTAAGAAATTCACTTGCTGAATTGAAGTGATCAGTCACATACTTTATTGTGCTTTCTAAGCAACGCCCTTTGTACAAAGTAAGGATCAGATTCACAAAAATTGTGCTAATCTTCAGCACGCTTTTACTCTCGTTCATGTGAATGCGAGTGTGATGTCAGGGGAACCTCACTACCAGAGGTCCCCGATCTGTGCCCAGATCATCCTGATATCCGCTGCCACCAGAGACCTTGAGAGTAAGCTCAATCCTATACTAGTCCCTAGGGCTTACATGAGGTCACACTAGCCAGACACAGGGAGTATAAGTAGTTTGGGGTTTATTCTAATGGGACACAGCAATAAGGATGTCCAACATCTAGAGATATATACACAGGAAAAGTGAATGGCAAATACAGTATCAGGTTAGTCACTAGCCCCAGGATGCTGCCTTTAGCTGGGTGATTCTGGATCACGGTAAATTGAATGTTGTAGAGGCCTCACGTGATCCCCCGGCATTTCATTTAAATGCCTTGGGGAGGAGCGCGGGGCCTCTGCAATCGCCGCGCCCCCCAGTTTGCGCACCCCTCGTTAAAACTAAGGGTTTAAATACCATTGTTACACATGTAAATACCATTGGACTGCAAGAATCTAACAGAACCCCTGAGGAAGACGAGGATTTCGGTGAAACATGTAGGGTCTTTTGGTTCCTTGAGGCCACCGTACTTGGAGCTCAGTCGGCTGACGTCCCGCAGTTTGGAGTGCAGAGAGGTCGATCAGGCAGCCATGTGCACGGAGGATCGGAGCTTGGAGCAAGGTTTGAGGGCATAGTGGTGAAGCCCAGCCCAGGCAGTGTTATCATCGGGGACTACCTGGACCAGCGGTACACGCGGTGGCAAGTCTGCTGATGTGGACATTGACCATTGGAAAATAACTATCTACTATGCTTATTTGAATCTTACTTGCTGAAAGTAGGATTTCAATTTTTCCCTTTCCGGAGCAGAGTTCTCACGTCATATTCCCTGTGTATGTTATAATTTATTTTTAAGTGTATTTTATTAAATCAGTAATTTTTTGGCTCATTACTAGGTGTTGTTTAGTGCTAGTGTTTGTCAGCGCGTTTAATGTGTGTTGGTTTTGTTTGTTTTATCAGCAGTTTATACATGGCTTTCATAGTTTTTTATAGCTACACACTATGATTGGTCTCTGGTTTTCATTCCACATGTTGTGAGACAACCATCAAGACTCACCGGATGCCCCCTAGTTGAACATGACTGGACATTATATATGGTCAGGTTTTTTCACAGTATATTTTTGGATTTGTTTTAGGCGCCGGTTTATTTTTTGTTGATTGGGGTTTTTGTACCACGCGGCTGGTTCGCCCTCATTGGCTGAATCGCCGGGGGGCATGGCCACCCCTCCGTCGCAAGTTGTAAATACAATTTTGTTGTATTTGGAAAAACTTTGCGTAGAGCGCGGCTGCCAAATGCGCGCCAAGGTACCTAGTGGGCTCAGCCCCATTGAGGGGCAGTACTTGTTCGTGCAGCGCACGCCTAGAATGTACTGGGGACCTAGCCTCAGGGGGTAAGGTATGCTGAGGAGGGGTGCTCAAGGCCTCAAGCTTGGGGTACTGCCTTCAGGGAACCAAGTCTGATGCCTGTACTGAACCAAATAAAAGCCAGTTATATCATCTCTTTATGATGTCTGCTGTTTAAGACCACCAGAAGAGTTGCCTATGAGATCGTGGATATCTCAGGCCTTCTTTTCTACCTCACAGGTATGCACCAGAATACATCGGTAGCTACATGATCTCACCTAGGGTGGGGGAAAAGGTGCTACATATGTGACCTATAGTAAAATGTTAAACCATCTGCGTTTCTATATGTCTCTCTCTGCATGAGGTTTTACTGCGTACCAGAATACGCGATTCAGCTCTATGGTGACATGGAGGAAACTGCTGCAGAAGATTAGTGATGTATTTGGTCTGCATTTGTAATTGCATAGTTATAGTGTCACTAATTTGAATTCACATATTTACCTAGTGTGCGCCACGGATACCTATCTGTTGCATCTTGTCTTATTGCAGTTTGAAAACCGCAGGTATCTGACAGCACCAAGTGTATGAACACTTCTTTACAATTGTATTTGGCGATTTATGGGACAGTTTCTCCCAAATATTTTTTTTTTATCATCACTAGCACATGATTCACATATTGGTATATGTGTTTGCGCTTTATTTTCTATTTTCACTGTTTATATTAGCTGACGTTCCCATTCACAAAATTTGAACACCAGGTGTAGCTACTCCCAGACGGGTGGAGTCTTTGGATCTGAGCTGTTGGAGTAGGACAATGCCTCAGCTTTGAACTTCCAGTTCCCTCAGCAGGTGGGTCACCCTCTCCCTTATTCCCCACAATGGGCTTAAAACAATGACACTGTCCAGACAGTAGATGATCTGTTGTCTGCACCATCGCAATTGCTTCTCATCTGAGGAACTGTGATGATGCCAATGACGTTGGCGGCTCCGCCCACGGCCACTGCACTGAACATTGGATTGGCTGAAAGATCCCCTCTCTCAATCTGGCGCGAACCGCTGGCTTATTTAAAGACTGCACTGTGTTTATATCTGACACAGGGACTGTTGCAGACCACCCAAGGAGACACACTGACGCTTATTACAGCAGATGATTTGTATACTGCAGTTTTTCTTCATTTTGTCTACCTCTAGCTGTCTGATGCTTGGGCTTTCACTACTGTAGCTATAATTTGGTTTATGCTAATGGGTGGCTTGCCAGTGATCCCTCAGAAAGGACTAGCTTTAGGTGCTTAGTACCACCTTTCTTTTGTATTTGCATATTCTGCTCTTCCTGGGCTGTTTCCATTGAGATATATTTGAGTGGAGGTGGTGTAATTAGGGAAGTACCACAGATATATTATATCTGTGGGAACGGGCTTGAAGAAGGGGCGTCTATGGCCCCGAAACGTTGACGTTGCCCCCCTATAATTGTATTACCCCCATCCATTACGTGTATTGTACGTACAGTATATATTGTTTTCTCCCCCTTTTGTGTTTGTATTATTTTCCCCTTTCCCCCCCCCCCCTCTCTCTCCTTGGTGTGGTTGTCTCTACAGGAGAGGTTGTCTCCATACCCTGCTATTGGGTTCCATGTATAGCTGCTTAAATAATTTTTCAAATTCACTTTTGACTTATTCCAATTGACTATTGTTCATTGCTTCTATTGTTGCGTGCTGGGGCCATATGTATATATCTCTATTCACCTTGGGGTGATAGAGGTTCACCCTGCTTCCGTGCACCAATTCACTTTATTTGTTTGTTTATCACTGACGTGGAGTGCTACCTAACGGACACATACTTTTTGAATGACACTGTCCAGGTACACAAAACACAAAGGAACCACGTAGCTATATGCCCAATAGGGCTTCCCCCTCCTCAGCCATACAATGCCGATACCAGTCAGTGGTATAGCTCCTTTGTGGAGCAAGTCCAAATTTTAAGCACAACATAAAACAAAATAATTTGGCAAAACCCTGGTGCCCAACATTAACTCCAAGGCTTCCCATGGTACATACAGTAAGATGATGATAGGCAGCAGGACAAAGCCTCTCATGAATTTTGGGATGCCTTGTTGCCTTTTGTGTCACAGGGAGTAAAGTCGTTCTTAAGCTTAGCACCCTTCTGTGGATCGGGGACTAAGTAAGTTTGCTAATGTTCTTGGCTGTCAGTTGTCAAGACTCTTTATTTTGTATTTTATTCATTCCAGCTGAATTTCTGAATAGCCATTTCTCAAAATTAGACCCGCTGCGAATGTTTCCCTCCCTACATGTCATGTTGCTAAAATTGCAGTCCATTGTCCATTCAATCTCTGTTTAGTTGGTGTGCTGACTTGTGCCATTGATATGAAATGGAAAAAAAAAATGATAAAATGGTAATGGTAAAAAAAGATACGTACCTATAAAAATGTAACACAAAATACATCTATGAAGTGTGAACAAATTCAGTCATGGAATCATTTGTAGAAACAATACGGTGCACGGAACAATCAATCTATCATTTTAACCCATTGAGTGCCGCACAGGACACGACCCCGCCAGCATTTGCGATCACATGACCGCGCAGACACTGATGGAAGGGGAGGAGCCATCCGTGTAGATCGCGTCCTGCGCTCCTATGAATCTCGTCTAGTAAAACGAGCAGTTTTTTTTACGTACCTGTTACGCCATGGGGCCTTTTGAATGCCAGACCCCGTGACGTAGTAGCTACGTTTTGGGCAGAAGTGGCCAACTCCAGTCCTCAAGGGCCACCAACAGGTCAGGTTTTACAGATATCCCTGCTTCAGCACAGGTGGCGCAATCAATGGCTTATTTGAAAACTGAGCCACTGATTGAGCCACCTGTCCTGAAGCAGGGATATTGAATAGAAAAAAGGGGTTGTATGGTGCTCTAAAACAGAAAGCAGCAAATGTACAGCAATAAGAAGCAAAGTCTTTGGTGGAGTACCCCTCCAAGGAGAATAAGTAAGGCTAAGATGTTTTATTCCCAAAAGCACTTTAAGATGTATAGCTGGAAAATGTAATCCCACAAGCACTGAGGTAAGGATAATACACACCTGCCGGTGTCCAGCATCAAAACAACATCGTAGTAATAATACGGGATAAATAATCAATAAATATCCTTGCAGCCACTGATGGAATAGGAAGGTGGAGTAGACTCACATGCAATGCTGGAACTCTTGAAATGAGGAGCCGTAGTGTCCACTAATCCAGGGGTATAATGTGCCTCCGTTGATGAAGAACAGCAGAGAAGGGAAAAGAGAAAACGGAGCACTAAATCCACTGCTTGCTTATAAAAACCACAGAGGTGCGTTCCCACGATAAAAAATAAAGTTTAATGGATGAAAAACAACAAACAAACAGTACACCTACGCGTTTCAGGCTTGTAGCTATATATATATATATATATATATATATATATATATATAGTGGTTGACAAATCACCAAAAAATCTACTCGCCACACAAAAAAATCTACTCGCCACCTAGTACCAAACGTGTGCTGCTTGTGGCAATATTTACTCGCCCGGGGGTTAAATCCACTCGCCCGGGGCGAGCAAATGTATAGGTTTGTCGAACACTGTATATTATATATATATATATATACACACACACACACACACACACCCACACACACGCGTCAGTAACAATTGTCTGCAATTTGTACTAGGCTGTCATCACTATACTGTACTGTATATACTTTAGTTTTTTTATTTATTGTTTTTGATCCATTAAACTTTATTTTTTATCGTGGGAACGCACCTCTGTGTGTAAGCAGTGGATTTAGTGCTCCGTTTTCTCTTTTCCCTTATCTGCTGAAGCAGGGATATCCTGAAAACCTAACCTGTTGGTGGCTGTTGAGGACTGGCTTTGGGCACTCCAAAGGGTTAAAGCTGCAGTCTGCTCTGCTCACCATAACAATTACATGTCTTCCTTTTTTGTTTTTACCTTTACAAAGTACAGAGCTGGGGTTTTTGTTTTATAGCAATATCGCACTTTTACAATCCTGTAGCTGAATTCTAGAGATCTCGGTTGCTGAAAATGTGCTTCCCATGGAAGTTAAAATGCCCGCAGCTGTTCACACTCATTAAAACATCTGAGATTGCCATAGTAACAACTGATGCCAGTGAAATATAGTCAGGTGAAAAACTCAGCAAAAATTTCAAGATTTAGGGGAAAATAGAACATTAGAAGTAGATACTGTAAGCACAACATAAACTATCATCTTATGTTACAAAATAATGTCATTTAATTTTTTGAGGGGGGGATTGCTGCTTTAAGCTAGGTAACACTAACCCAATTTTTTTTTAAATAAAAAAAATATTAGTCTTATAAATGCATGATGTGAACCGTTACTTGGGAGAAAGGCTGAGATTCTATGTGAGATATCAAGTAATTGTTGAAATAAATATAGTTCTAGATGTTTTAGGTGGCGCTAGATAACATTCCATGAATTAGAGAAAATATTACAAAACCAGTACCCTGTGACAAATATACTCAATTGTTCCAATAAATCACAATCTAAAAATGTACATAATGGGCCATAGTTACTAATGAGTGCTTCTTAACTACTCTACTTAGAAAGTTCCGGCCCCAGAAGAGACCTTATAGACTTGCATGGGCTATAAAGTGTCTTCCGATGCCTGAAGTTGTCTTACGATGTAGCACTTTTTAGTTAATACTCTGACTCAATGTCAAGCACCGGCACAGGTTAGTGCACCTGATCTGGCATGAACTCCCATTGACTTGAGTGGGAGTGAACGCCAGTTCGGTTATTCTTACCCATACTAAGCATTGATGAATCTGCCGTAATGAAGAAACCACAAACAAACCGTAACTAAAAGCAGGACGTGACTTAGAGCTATGAAAAAATATAATGAGCAAAATACTTGCAAAAACAGGTAAAAAGGCCTCTGACGCGATTCACACCTGTAGGTGTTTTATCTTCATCCACAATGTGGTTTTCAACTCCTGTATGAGAAGACGGATCCGGTAAAGTTTAAACGTTTGTATTCTGCATATTTTGTGTTGGTCCAAGAACATTTGTCATAATGTGTATTTTAAAAAAAATGTTTTTAACATGGAATAAGGAAACAATATTTATACTAATCGCTTTTGTCACAGAGTTTAAGGCTTACCATTGTCATATATATCCCAGGGTTCATTTAGCTCGGATAAGGGGTATCGTAACACAAACCTGAATTAACAGCCATTGACTTGACTGTCTGGTAACATGCAATCGCACGGCTATACCCTATATCAGAGGTTAGTTAAGCTCCCGTTATAGTTTTTTAAACTGGATTAATAGAAAATCTTTGAAAGGGCATTTTTTTGTATTCAGAAAAACAACCATCCTGTATTCGAAATAATTGTCAATCATTTGAAACAATGCCACCGTTTTTGTACTTACGATTCTCTAATATGAAAGATCGGGATGTTGGAGAAAGAATCAGTCACTTCCTAGATGGAGATGTACAGTCTAAGGCTGAGGCCCCACCGCACGCGCCTGCACGCCCGCCTTGCGACCTGGCAACGCGTGCAGAGTGCTATACCGCGGTCTGCAGGCGGCGTTCTGAGGCGCGGCGGGGAGGCGGCCAAAACGGTCTGTATGGGCATGCCCATTACGAGGGGGCGGTGCCACGACGCCGGCCAAACTAAAAAATAAACCCATACACACACACACACGGAGCTCAGCAGACTTCTCCCCCCCCACCTCTCGCTTCCCCCCCCCCTCTCGCTCCTGCTCCCCCGCCTCTCTGATTGGCTCCCTGCCACACCACGTGACGCGTCGCCACTCGGGATCACAAACTGGTTGTAGCCCCTGCCAGCTGACGCGTCGCAGTGAGCCTGGGAGCGAGGAGGGACTGGGGACAGCCAGGGAGCAGGTAAGGGGCTGGTGAGAGGCACGCGCTGCTGGCTGTACTGGGGACCTAGCCTAAAGACTGGTACAGGAAATCATCCCTCTTAAAAGAAATCAGATGGCACATGTCATACATAACAGTACTATATGTGCTTGGTTGAAAAACCTAATTTAGGAATACATTTATAAGGAGTATATTTCTATGGCCAACTCTCCCATGTGGCAGTCACTAGGTGAGTCCTGAGGCCTATCTTGATAGCGTGGTAGGCTTTTTAGTAAGCCTCTAACACGGGTGGGAAACTCAAAACCTCAAGGGACACCAACAGCTCAGATTTTCATGATATCCCTGCTTCAGCACAGGTGGCTCAGTCTTTGAGGACTGGAGTTGCCCACCCCTGCATTAACGCTTTTAATATTTGTTTTTACAGCTAACGTAGGTATAGCTGAGGGGAGCGTTTGTAACTATGGCCACGTCCATGATGGGTGCGTGTCTTCACGCGCGCCTCTAGCTGGAGCGATTTGTGCCCTTTAGATGGACGTGATGAAGGGGGGGGGGGGTGCCAGTGACGTCACGGAGCTGGTTCACCCTCATTGGGCGAACCACTCGCGTGACCCGGCCGTCACGCGACAGAAACAAATATATTTTTTCCTCGCGCATCTCGAGCTTTATAGCCGGCCTCAGAGGCACGGCATTTTTATCGCGCCTCCGGCTCAGGAGGAACTCTGGTCTGGTGAGTGACGCGTACGCGGCCACACGCGCCGTCGGATGCAGCGTGAGCCAGGCCTTAGACAATGCTTTCAGCTATTAAACAACATATGTTTTTATAGTTTGATTTACTTTTTTGTATGTTGGATTTGGTTAAACTTAACTTTGTATATCATTTTAATATTTTAAATGTATACAAATGTGATTTTTAGCTGTATGAGCATGTGAGCCTTTGGTCACAGTAGACACAGTAAGCACAGCATTGCTTGGACTGTGGTAAACAACTTAGAGATATAAAGCAGGCCCATGTAAGCCTCAAGAACAAATCGCTGTGTTTACAGCACATTATGGGACAGTAAAGTAATGCATCTGCTGTGAGCTACTGTGTATTTTATGGTGTAACGTACAGTACATTAGTTTATAGCTATTGTAGTTTGTTTTATAGTTACATAATACTGTAGATATGGTTGAAAAAAAGATATATGTCCCTCAAGTTCAACCTATGCTAAATTTAGGCGACAGATATTTATCCTATATTTGTATTTACAGTATTTTGTAATACTCCAGAGGAAGACAAACACAAAACCCCAGTGAAACATCATCCAATGATATCGCATAAGGGGAAAAATAAATTCCTTCCTGACTCCAAATAACGGCAATCAGATTTCTCCCTGGATCAGCATTCTTCCCATGTTTACTTATTTGTGTTATCCCTGTATGGGAGAGGTGTGGTTCAGTGAGTAAGGACACTGAGTGGCACCGAGAGTCTGGTTCAATTCCCTGTGTCGGCTCCTTGTGACCTTGGGCAAGTCACTTTATCTCCCTGTGCCTCAGGCACCAAAAACATAGATTGTAAGCTCCACGGGGCAGGGACTGTGTCTGCAAAATATCTCTGTAAAGCGCTATGTAAAACTAGCAGCGCTATACAAGAGCATGCTATTATTACTACTGTTATTATTATTAGAAGAGGAAGCAGGATTTTGTGAAAGTGATTATATTTGTGGATTATACAGTTTGAGCCATCCTCATTTCTGCAGTGTTTAAAATAGGCTTTTAAACAAAGACACATTCAAAGGGTGACAAAAGAGGCAGATGGATGGATGTTTGTTTCAGTAAAAATAAGTGTTGGCAGAACAAACGCAGAAGGAAGTCTTATTTGTTCTCCATTACCTGCTCCAGACATGAGAATTGTATAAATCTATGCCTGCATGGGCTATTTCCCCATAATTGTGAAAATACACATTACCCTTCAAATTCATTTGTTTCTCTTATGAAAGAATGCCATTCAGTGGTTAAATGTATAATATTCCTGGTTGAATAAATATATTTATTTAGATTTAAAATAGCATTTTAAGGAAATATTTTGCAGTCCAAATTTTTTTTTTGAACTGATTTTGCTGTTCTTAATGAATTCTAGAAATACATAAATTGAAAGGTCTTGTGTATAATAGACAAGTAAATCAGTAGCAGAGGTTTTAATATCATTAACTTGGCATGCAGTACTAATGGACACTTGGTGGCACATTTTCATTAACTCTGTTAAATTTGTTGTTATTTGAGGCTGGGATTTATTTTCTCACGTTTAGGGAAAAACATGCTGCTGTTTTTAAGATGCAAAATTGTTAAATATAAAATTGTTATCTTTGTCAATATTAATAGTTTTCTGAATAGAGCTCAACCCCGTTATAAAGCGATCCGTTACAACGTGAATCCGCTTATAACCCGATGCAAACGTGGCTCCCAATTTTCGTATTTATGAATACTTTACAACACGATTATTGGTTTCTTAAATACTTTATTGTGCAATGCATACAATTGTACATTATTTCTAACGCGATCCGCTTATAGCGCGATGTGATTCTTTGGACCCCAAGCACAGCGGGGTTGAGCTGTAGTTCTTTTTATACTCTGAGGATGATTAATTATGGGTTCTTTGTCCAATAAGCAGTACAGGTCCATGTAAAAAAATGAAATGATTTCACAGATTATGGCAATGTGATGAGAGTTCTAGGCATAGGAGAAAATGCAGGAAATATTCATGGGGTTTTCATTGCAGATAATATTTTGACTAATCCCAGAATTCAGCTCCCTTACGATGTGCACGATAGCATGACATCACAGTGCTGTTCTAATCACTGTATGTTGTGGGAATAAATACAAGTAAAAATAATTATTATACATAATACACACACAATACCCATACAACCAAAGCTCATTCAGCGAGTTTGGCTAAACTCCAATAAGCGGCAGCACTGCTTGGTTTCGCTTTAACTGCCTTTGACTTGAATGGTCTTTAAAGTGGGTTTGAGCTGCAATACAGCTTGTGATACCTTTTTAGGGATCTACCATGAGAGTTGAATGCAATGGTTGAAATTACGGCTGCACTACACTTGCAGAGCATAGTGAAGCCTGGCCACCGTGTTATGGGAAAATTCAGACTTGTACGACATTCCACAGGGGTTCTTCTTGTTGCAGTAGTTGTTTTTTGAGTGTGCATTCAGAGCCAGCCACCACGCTAGCATTTGCAACAGAGAGTCAATTTGTGCATACAGCCCTAGCTCCTGAAATGTAGGAACAAAAGCTCCAGCATTTAAGTGTAACGGGTATTCCAGCACCCCCAATCGCAGATAGTGAATGTGAGGGGGAACCTATATGTTACCAGGTGTGGTGCGTATACCTGCAGGTTCACAGGAGGCCTGAGCCTCCGTTGATGGGAACCTGGGGTGCTTCTCTGGAACGTTCTCGTCGGTCAGCGCCTCCACCTATGTAGGATTCTATAGGAATGTAGAATGGCCCTAACATAGGAACCCACCCAGAAACCACATACACCAGGGTTATGGCTAAAAGGTTTACTGGACAAGCAACACAACACAATAGTATCATATATAACAGTGCAACATCATCAGTATACACAATGATATATATGCCTCCCTCTGTCACTAGCTGGCAGCTATAATCTTGCCCCTAACTGGGCTATACCTTCTTAGCCCCTACTGGGCTATACCCTTACCTGGGTGTCTTCGCAAAGGGTCTACGGGCGCCGCTTGGTCCAGCGCTGATCTGTACCTCCACGTGGGATGGGGTCCAGCCGGTCGTCCCACCGTAAGGACAGTCTCTGGATCAGCAACACAGCTTACAGGAACATGCAGCAACACTATCACTGGTCCCTGCACTAAGGAACTGCACAGGGTCTCTCCCTGCTCTAACGAACTGCACAGCTGAATGGGCACAGGGTCCTTACCTAAGGGCCTGTCCCTATGAACACCCACCCTCACTAGTGGGGAGTCAGGGCCTCAGCTCTAGCCCAGGGGATTTCTGGCATAGGGCAGAAGCTCGCAGCTCTCTGCCCCCCTCCTTCCCCCACTGTCTCCTCGGCCTAACTGACAATCCCTGTCTGCACACAACATTGTATCTTCTTTGCAGCATGAGAATCTGTCAGCCTTAGGGCTCGTTCAGGGTGCCTGCTTTGGCATATGGAGGGCGCGCGTCCGCGAGTGCGCGCGTTGCTGATGTAGGAGACGTCCGATCATCCCCTGCCGACAGCCTGGGCGTTCTGTCGTTCAGTGGGCGTGTCTTTGACGTCACATCCTAATCCTCCCGGCCACAGACAGAGAGCAGGGATGAGGTGTTGCAGCCTTGAAATCATTCTGAAGAATGATTTCATTGGCTGCCTTGGTCCCTATGACGCTGCTTTAGCTGCAGTAAACGAAATTTTCGTTTACTGAAGCTGTCGTCAGCGGCAACTCCTGGCTTCGGAGGCAGGGCAGTAGCTACCCTGACAACAAGTATTCAATTTGAATACTTTGTTGCTCACGGCAGCACGCACGGCAGCACGCCCGCCCGCCCGCCGTAACCAGCACCTTGAACGAGGCCTTAGGCCTCGTTCAGGGTGCCAGCTGCAGGACTCGGAGGGAGGGCGGGAGGGAGGCAGTGCTGCAGTTTTCTGGGCGATCTGTGTTTATCCCCCAGCAGACTTTTCAGCGTTGGGGAGGGGGCGGGGTTACAAACAGCAGGGTAAGTATCCAAGTTGCAGTCATGAAATCATTCTGAAGAATGATTTCATTGGCTGCCTAGGTCCCTGTGACGCTGCTGCAGCTCCAAAAAACAAAATTTTCGTTTATTGAAACTGTAGTCAGCTTCAACTCCTGGCTTCGGAGACAGGGCGGTTGCTACCCTGACAACCAGTATTCAAATTGAATACTTTGTTTCTCACGGCAGCACGCACAGCAGCATGCCCTCCCTCCGAAGCCAGCACCCTGAACGAGGCCTTGGGCCTCGTTCAGGGTGCCAGAGGCAGGAGTTGGAGGACGGGCGTTCGCGAGGGCGGGCGTTAGTCTGCTGGGCGATGTGTGTACATCCTCCCCAGCAGACTTTTTCAGGAGTAGAGGAGGCGGGGAGGGGGCAGGGCTACAGACCTGAGGTTAGGGATCGAAGTTGCAGTCTTGAAATCATTCTCAAGAATGATTTCATTGGCTGCCGAGGTCCCAGTGACGCTGCTGCAGCTTCAAAAAACGACTTGGGCCTCGTTCAGGGTGCAGGCTTCGGAGGGAGGGCGTGCTGACATGCGAGCTGCCGTGGGACACAATGTATTCAAATTGAATACTGGTTGTCAGGGTAGCAGCTGCACTGTTTCCGAAGTACGGAGTTGACGCTCGCTACAGTTTCAATAAACAAACCAATTAGTTTTTTGAAGCTGCAGCAGCGTCACTGGGACCTCAGCAGCCAATGAAATCATTCTTGAGAATGATTTCAAGACTGCAACTTGGATCCCTAAACTGCCGTCTGTAGCCGCCCTCCTTCCCGAACGCCCGCCCTCCAACTCCTGCCTCCGGCACCCTGAACGTGGCCTTGGGTTGTTTATTGAAACTGTAGCCAGCGTCAACTCCATACTTCGGAGACAGGGCAGCTGCTACCCTGACAACCAATATTCAATTTGAATACATTGTGTCCAACGGCAGCTCGCACGTAAGCACGCCCTCCCTCTGAAGCCAGCACCCTGAACGAGGCCTTAGTGGCTGTCTGACTGCATGTGACAGGGATCATAGGGCAGTCCCCAGAGGCTGCTGGGAATCGTAGTCCACTCAGGACCTCTTTATTAGCGCCGCGTGCGCGATCTCTACTGCACATGTCTGAAGCTGTAATGGCCGCCGCTACTCTTAACTGAGCATGTTCAACTTCCAAGAGCTCTTGCACACATGTAATGGCCACCGCTACCCTTGCCAACCTCTGCGCATTGCGCGAACACCGCGCCAACCACAACATGGCCGCCACGACTGCTCTGCTTACGCGCAAGCCTCCGCACATGCGTGAACACATTAAACATGGCGGCGTCCTGCCGCAGCTGCCACCGGGAGCCCCCGGGAACGCGCTCGCCCCCGCAGCAGCACCCACGCAAGGGGGAAAGAAACCGGCAGACAGGGAGACCGGAGGGACCCTGGCTACATAAGTATCAAATTAGCACACACCAATGGGCTTATTCAGTAACTCCCATCCATGTCAATGAAAGTTTTTGCCATGATTGGCCACTTCGGCGTGGCAGTTTGTGAATGTGTTTTTGTGTTTTCTAAATATTATTTTTCTTGGCTAACACTGTAAGTCCAGCAGTAGTATTGGTCTTGGAGAAGTGTAGATCTGTTGTAGCTTGTGATACTTTTTAGGGAACTGACATACAGTATGAGTTGAATGCAACTGATGAAATTGTACTGTGTAGAGCTTTTTCTAAAGCCTTCATGGTGAGATAAGTGCACGCTGACTGGTAGGTAATCTACACTCCCTTCTAAGAGTCGCTCCTTCAGCTGATCCTTCTCCCATGATCAATGGGGTCAATACCACACTAGAACAGAAATATAAAAGAAGCGCATGTGGGACACTATTAGTAAAAATGTGTTACTTTATATAAAAAATACACTTAACAAAACTTACATAAAAATGCATGTTCTAATAGGACACAGTTGTTAACTGAACCTCCGGTTCCAGCCGTTGTTAAGGGCACTCTCATCCACGCAAAAGGGAGGAGAGAGAGGGGGGAACACAGAGTCCAGGGAGAGTCCTATTTCCTTGTAGATCAGCTGTAGAAGCCGGTTGCGGCGTTTTCACAAGGGGGATGTTGACTCCAGACGTACAGCGTCTTACGTCATGGAACTCCAACTCAATACCTCAATACCAATACCAGGTATTGAGTTGGGGTTCCATGCCGGATGACGTAAGACGCCGTGACGACCGATGGCTGGAGTCAATGCACCCCTAGTGAGAATGCTGCGACCGGCTTCTACAGCTGGTCTTCGAGCTCTCTGTAAGGAAATAGGACTCTCCCTGGACTCTGTGTTCCCCCTCTCCTCCCTTTTGCGTGGATGAGAGTGCCCTTAACAGCGGCTGGAACCGAGGTTCAATTAACAACTGAGTCCTATTATGACGATTAGAACGTGCATTTTTATGTACGTTTTGTTAAGTGTATTTTTTATATAAAGTAACACATATTTTTACTAATAGTGTCCCTCCATGCCCTTCTTTTATATTTCTGTTCAGCTTTCTAAAGCCCACATGTCTCTTTTTTGTGTACAGCCTTACTACTACATACTCACTAACCGTGCAGTAGCCAGCCAGAATTTATCCAGGTCTTCCTTCGAATGTGGCTACTACAAATTCTGCCTGGCTAGAGCATGGTTGATATATTTTTCTAGCACTTACTTTGTATGAGTGTGTTTATTTGTGCACGTTT
Source organism: Ascaphus truei (assembly GCF_040206685.1). NCBI lineage: Eukaryota > Metazoa > Chordata > Amphibia > Anura > Ascaphidae > Ascaphus > Ascaphus truei. The sequence continues at coordinate 56,393,036 of NC_134485.1, forward strand.
ATCCCACTGAGAGCCTTTCTCTGCCAGGGCCCTTTTTTTGCCTGCTTGGGCCCATCTGTATTTGTGTCTGACAATACTCTTTTGTGTATGCAACTGATCCCCTTTGTGTTTACCACACGGTAAGCAAACATTTCTGGGAAACTAACATGAATACTATAGTGGTCAAAATATTGTGTCATGTATTTTTTTTTTTAATATAGATGGTCTTACTTGGTAATCACTGCTTTTAACCTTTCTTTGAATATTGTGTTTTGTCTTACTTTGACATCAATTTCAAAATCTATTTATATGGAATGTGCAACCAATGGAAAAAAAAACACTTTCTTTTTCACTTGAGCAAAAATAAATAAATACAAGTTGTTTTTATTTTTGTAATACATTTCATACTAACATGAACTATCTGTTTATTTGCAGTTGTGCTTCTCGATACTACAACAGCAATTGGAGAATTAGGATGGAAAACATATCCAGTAAATGGGGTAAGGCAAAATTTATTTTGACATCTGTTTTCAGAATAAAAAAAAATTGAAGTGAGATTTAAACATGATATTTTTGTTTAGGACACAGATAAAAAGAGCTTCTTAATTTAAAAAGTCTGTTTTTAGTAACATTACCTAAATCTATGCAAATCATAATGAATAGCACCTCAGAATATTCTTTCTACAGAACAAATGTTGACTGCCCTTGCATGCAGATCAGTAAGTCTCTAAAATGTTTATGATGGACTGAATTGGTGAAAGGTGTCTCTTTCATTTTGCTTATTGGTTAAAACCATAAAAAATGCAGGTGTAACCTTGTTTTTTTGCGTTGTTTTACTCTTTGTAGAAAATGCATGTGATATTAACACTTGTCTGTTTTGTGTTAACCTTATGAGGTTGATACTGTCGGTATTTATTATATTCGTATGCTATGTGTGACTCGCTAAAAATAAAGCTGGGAAAAAAAAGGGAAATATTTTGAATAAACAAAGCTGTTATTTTACTGCTAGTGCTTCAACTTACTTTTCCATGAGCATTCTTATAGTAACGCCGGCATCTGGCTATTCAAACTAATGCTTTTGAAACATATGGCCTATCCTTATCCTCGTGCAGCGCACATTTATCATTTTCCAAGATAATTAAGCCACACCAATCATAATAATACTAACTTTCAACATCTTGTTGGTTGTAACTTTTGGAGAGCAAACGTTACTATTCTCGATAGGAAGGCATGGGCAGGAAAGTAGCAATAATTACTGATGGTGATTGTCTTTCAAACGTTAACTGTATCATCAAGAATTAGTTAATTGCTACTTTAATTCATGTAAATTTAAAGTGACAGGTATGGCATGTATTTATTTGTGCTGTAGCCATGTTTAGATTTACAGGCAGAGTATGTGAATGATAGGCACAACATGGTGGTATAGTTACAGCAGCTTATATGTACTATTTTGCAACACTAGCTATGTACTTTGATGTTTAAAAAAACCCTGTAATTCAGGCAGATTTTCTGTCAGCACTAAGATAACTATGAACTATGAGAGGAGTGTATAAATCAATAACATGTAAGTTCTTTGAGCCAGACGGTTAATTAATAAACGATCTTGCCTTGCGTTTGTTAAAATGGATAGGCTTAAATGTGTCTCAATGCCTCCAGTTGTCTATACTGTACAGTACATAGAGTAGTTCCAGAATTAGAACATGAGCAGAAGACTTATACAAGTCTGTAAGTGTGTCCTTTGAACCTGCAATAATTGAATCCTGTGAGTTCAGGAGGGGCCGCTGCACCAGAGTGCCACAGCCCATCAGCACATAGTGATAATGTGATCGTGACGTCGCTGATGAGGAGAATGGAAGAGGAGGAGGACAGTGAATGATCTCCCCTAGAAAATGACCAGAAAGTTCATGATGTAGCTACTATGTCAGGGGCTCTGGAGGGCCAGCACTCCTAGCTACATCATGGGGCACCAGGGGAGTTAAATTAGCATCGTAACATAAAGTACAGTGTCACCACATTGTTTAAGGCACTTTAACCACTGCCTCTAATAAAGCTGCAATGGCTTCCTAAAATCTTAGTGGTTCTCACACCTGGGCCAGGCCAACATTTTGTGGTTAATAACAAACAGCATATGCATATGCAAATTAGACTCATGCATTTTGGCAATTGCCAAAACCTGTTGGGTCCAGCGGTCTTTGAGAAGAAGTTTGAGAACCACTTGGGATATTAGACACCTCGGCCTGGATACATCAACATCTGGTAAGCCAAAGATGAGGTATTATCACGGTGCCCCCCACTCCCCGCCCCCAAAAGGCGTTATTTTTATGGTGCAATACATAAATGTTGACCCCTACAAAGAACGCATTTTTTAAAGCTGCAGTCCAAGCAATATCCTACATATGTTTTTTTTTTTTTTAATTATTTAATAAATCAGTTCTGTACTAAGAGAAAATACTTGTAGCATTAAAGAAAAAGAAAAAAAGTTTTAAAGAAATATTTTAATGTTTGTAATGTAGGAAGCATTTCCAAAGTGACAGCCCCCTTCCCCTTCCCCCTCTGGCTCTTCAGCCCCGCCCTCTAGCAGTGTACCAATTGTATCTAGTAACTACCCAGTCAATCATATTCCAGGACTACATTACCCAGAATGCTGTGCAAGAACTGAAATAAATAACCCGGAGCAAGCGATCGATTACAGGAGAATGGATCGATCTACAGTTTAGCTAATCACTTGTCAGTGTGCAGATTGTATTGATGCACATATTGAATGGGGGAAAATAATAATATATATATATATATATATATATATATATATTTTTTTTTTTTTTAAACGACAGCTTGAACTGCAACTTTAAAATGACTAAATACCGCCGTTGTAGTCATTTTGATGACATACACCAAGTCCAAATATTTATTGGAGCTGCAGAAACACCATTAAATAATGTTTTTTCTATCACCTAGTCCAGGCTCACGTTAGCCCTATCTTGTCTATGTATATAATGGCCATTATATACATAGGCGACATACGGTTAACCAACAGGGAATACTGTAGGTGATAAAAACAAAACACATTAACCCATAGTACATATTAACCCATTACTAGCCCAAGTGGTAGCTGACCACTAAGGGCTACAAAGGGGTAAAATATTAACATTAAACTACACTAAAAAGTCACTAACAATTTAAACATACAAAAATCGCTCTACCTACATAGAACATGAATACACCGTGATTAAAAAGGCTAATGGCCAATAGCCCTCTTGGCTAATAGGACTTTTGGCCATTCAAAAAAATACAAAGACATGTATTTAAAAAAAATAAATATATATATATATATATATATATATATATATATATATAGTGTTTGACAAATCACCCAAAAATCTACTCGCCCAACCAAAAAATCTACTCGCCACCTAGTCCCGCCCCCCAACTCCGTCCCTATTTTTAAATGTAACATATATAAATAAAATACATTTAATAAATTCCTAGTCAGAACATTCGTTTTTGACATAAATGTATTTATTGTATTACATTATACTACAATTAGTCCTTGTTAAGTGTGTGTGTGTGTAAATGTTGGATCTAGAAATAAAAGCCAGATGTGAATGACTAGTTTCCTGAACCCCTTAACCAGTGTCTGGATGTCCCCGCTTCACAATATCTAAAGCAGCAATCTCGCCTGTGTTCTTACCTGATCCGCAGTCCCTCAATGTCCAGGTACCCTCATTCCCGCAATGTTATACATTGGAGGGGATGTGTTCCCTACCTGTCTTCTGGGTTAGGGGGGGTTCCGATGTCTTCCGTGTGAAGCTTGAGTCAGATCTGGAAGACAGCAGTATAGGTTATTTCGGTGTAGTATAGGGCAGTTAAGATATATAGGGTAAATAAGAGATCGAGTGTGAGAGAGTGTGGGTGACAGAGAGAGAGAGTGGGGGTGAGAGAGAGAGTGGGGGTGAGAGAGAGAGTGGGAGTGAGAGAGAGAGTGGGGGTGAGAGAGAGAGTGGGGGTGAGAGAGAGAGAGTGGGGGTGAGAGAGAGAGAGTGGGGGTGAGAGAGAGAGAGAGTGGGGGTGAGAGAGAGAGAGAGTGGGGGTGAGAGAGAGAGAGAGTGGGGGTGAGAGAGAGAGAGTGGGGGTGAGAGAGAGAGAGTGGGGGTGAGAGAGAGAGAGAGTGGGGGTGAGGAGAGAGAGAGTGAGGGTGAGAGAGAGAGAGAGTGGGGGTGAGAGAGAGAGAGAGTGGGGGTGAGAGAGAGAGAGAGTGGGGGTGAGAGAGAGAGAGAGTGGGGGTGAGAGAGAGAGAGAGTGGGGGTGAGAGAGAGAGAGAGTGGGGGTGAGAGAGAGAGAGTGGGGGTGAGAGAGAGAGAGAGTGGGGGTGAGAGAGAGAGAGAGTGGGGGTGAGAGAGAGAGTGGGGGTGAGGAGAGCGTGTGGGGGAGAGAGAGCGTGTGGGGGAGAGAGAGCGTGTGGGGGAGAGAGAGCGTGTGGGGGAGAGAGAGCGTGTGGGGGAGAGAGAGCGTGTGGGGGAGAGAGAGCGTGGGGGAGAGAGAGCGTGTGGGGGAGAGAGCGTGTGGGGGAGAGAGAGCGTGGGGGAGAGAGAGCGTGGGGGAGAGAGAGAGTGTGGGGGAGAGAGAGAGAGTATGGGGGAAAGAGAGAGAATATGGGGAAGAGAGAGAATGGGGGGGAGAGAGAGAGAGGGAGAGTGTTGGGGAGAGAGAGAGGGAGAGTGTGGGGGAGAGAGGGAGAGTGTGGGGGAGAGAGTGGGGGAGAGAGAGGGAGAGTGTGGGGGAGAGAGGGAGAGTGTGGGAGAGGGAGAGTGGGGGAGAGAGAGAGAGCGGGAGAGTGTGGGGGTGAGAGAGAGGGAGAGTGTGGGGGGAGAGAGGGAGAGTGTGGGGGGGAGAGAGAGGGGGAGAGAGAGAGAGGGAGAGTGTGGGGGAGAGAGAGAGAGGGAGAGTGTGGGGGAGAGAGAGAGAGAGGGAGAGTGTGGGGGAGGAGACAGAGGGGGGAGACACAGAGGGTGGGTGATACACAGAGAGAGAGGGAGACTGACTGGCTGGGTGGGTGACTGACTGACTGGGTGGGTGACTGACTGGCTGGCTGGGTGACTGACTGGTTGGGTGACTGACTGGTTGGGTGACTGACTGGCTGGCGGGGTGACTGGCGGGGGGGTGACTGGCTGGGGGGGGTTGACTGGCTGGGGGGGTGACTGGCTGGGGGGTTGACTGGCTGGGGGGTTGACTGGCTGGGGGGTTGACTGGCTGGGGGGGTGACTGGCTGGGGGGATGACTGGCTAGGGGGTTTATGGCTGGGGGGTGACTGACTAAGGGGGGGGTGAGTGACTGAGGGGGGGGGTGAGTGACTGAGGGGGGGGTGAGTGACTGAGGGGGGGGTGAGTGACTGAGGGGGGGGTGAGTGACTGAGGGGGGGTGAGTGACTGTGGGGGGGTGAGTGACTGAGGGGGGGTGAGTGACTGAGGGGGGGTGAGTGACTGAGGGGGGGTGAGTGACTGAGGGGGGATGAGTGACTGAGGGGGTGAGTGACTGAGGGGGGTGAGTGACTGAGGGGGGGGGTGACTGACTGAGGGGGGGGGGGTGACTGACTGAGGGGGGGGGTGACTGACACTGACTGAGGGGGGGGGGTGACTGACTGAGGGGGGGGTGACTGACTGAGGGGGGGGGTGACTGACTGAGGGGGGGGGTGACTGACTGAGGGGGGGGTGACTGACTGAGGGGGGGGGTGACTGACCGAGGGGGGGGTGACTGACCGGGGGGGGGGTGACTGACTGGGGGGGGTGACTGACTGGGGGGGGTGACTGACTGAGGGGGGGGTGACTGACTGGGGGGGTACCTCTGGTGTCACACACATTCTCCCACACACACACACACCCATTCTCCCATATATACACACATACACATTCTCCCACACACACACCCATTCTCCCATATACACACACACACACACACACACACACACACACACTACACACACTACACACACGGGGGGGGAAAGGCCGCGACCAACACCACCAACCACGCTCCTCCCCCACCCACCCGCGCCCATCTCCCGCTCGTGGGGGGGGGGCAGGCCGACCCCCCCCCCCCCTATACTTCACGCGGGAGTAGTGGAAGCTTTGGGGTGTAGGCAGGGTGGGGGGGAGTCACGTAACGAGGTGTCCCCCAGCGGGCGCCACTGCCCTGCTCCCCTCGCCGGCATTTCCCGCAGTTTTGCTGCGGAGGTTTGCCAGCATCTCCCCCACCCTGCGGCGGCATGAAGCTAGTTGTCGGGCGGGCAGACGGGCATCCCCCCCCATACCTCCCCCCATACCTCACCTCATGCAGACCGGCATCCCCTACCACACACACCTCACCTCATGCGCCGTCATGAAGATAGCTGGGCTGTGTAATCTTTGGGGAGGTGGCAGGGTAGGAGGCACGTGGTGAGGCCCCCCCCCTGTATGCCAACCTGGCTGCAGCAGTCGGGCAGCGATCGGTGGACAGGAGGGGAAGGGGACAGGAGGAGGGGAGGGGAAGGGGACAGGGGGAGGGGAGGGGGACAGGAGGAGGGGAGGGGGACAGGAGGAGGGGGAGGGGACAGGAGGGGAAGCGGACAGGAGGAGGGGAAGAGGACAGGAGGAGGGAGAGCTAACGCAAAGGCGCGGCAGAGGGCCGCGGGTTGTGGGGACCGCACGGGTTGTCTTGCAGGAGGCAGGGAAGGAGCAGAGGGGCCGCAGCATGGAGAGTACTTACCCTCCAACAGATCCCCTGGCAGAGAAAGAATGGCCGCTCGTTGGGGGCGGGCTCATATAGAGCCTGGCCGCGCGCCAATCAGCTGTCAGGTAGGGGGAGTTTTTTTTTTTCAGCGCGAGCATGGGAAATTTCACCGCGAGCAGGGAAATTTAAAAAAACAACCACGTGTGCTGCTTGGGCCAATGTTTACTCGCCCGGGGGTTAAATCCACCCGCCCCGGGCGTGTAAATGTATAGGATTGTCGAACAGGGTGTATATATATATATATATATATATATATATATATATATATATATATATATATATATATATATATATATATATATATATATATATGCGCCGACGAGTATTCTAAAACTTGCCTTAAACTTGCCTTGGAAAATCTGGGGCTATCACCAACAAGACCCGGGTACATGCTGGGTACATGCTGCAACATTTCAGTGACATTTCTGCAGAGACTAATGGCCCATCTGATTAACACAGCAAGGGTCCCTGGCAGTCCCATTCAGTTTGAATGGGACTGCCAGGGACCCCCACAGTTAATCCGATGGGTCATTAGTCTGTCTGCAGAAATGTCACTGAAATGTTGCATCATGCACCTGGGTCTTGCTGGTGATTGCCCCAGATTTGTTTTAGAATACTCGTCGGCACTACAGTATATATATAATAATTCAAATATACATTACAAATAATAAACTAATTTAAAACATAAACCCATTGATTGTCACTGTGGTTACTTAGGCCCTCTCAATGGGTGCTTGGATAGCCACATTGGCAATCAGTGATGACCTGCAATAAAAATGGAGCTACTTACCCCACCCTGGATGAAGGCCGTCCTCATCTTCAGGGCTGAAAATAAGCCATAAAGCAATCTAAGGCCTGATTTGCCTTTGATAGAAAGAACCCTATAATAGAAATATCAGTAATACGATCACAGTGCAGGAATTAATGCATTAAGGATCACGTTAATTACCGACCATGGGTAAAATATCGCACCCTGTAAATTATTAACACAATCTTGATGACTTCTGTCATAAAATTGCGGTACTAAAACCCGGTATTTTATTTTGTACCGGACAGAATATTAACTAAATTTTAACAGAGTTTGATGTACTGTACTGTGCAGTATCTTGGCCTTAGATTCATTATTTGTTAAAGGAGCATTTCATTCAAAATCCTACATGTGTTTAAAAAAATAAACAAATAATAATTTTAAATAAATCATTTTGGTAGTATTACTGTAGATAAAACTTACAGCATTTTCACCTGTCTGACTTTTTACACCATTTTAATGATTTTTAACGTGCAGTATTAAGCTTGGGTGACCTGGGAAGCCGGATCTTCCCCGATTGATTGTGGGAGAACGGAGTGATCGGCAGGTTCGATATAATGGATGTAATTGCATTGCCGTAAAGGCAACAAATTGCTGCATTTATTAAATCTAAACAAACATGGAAACAAAATCGGGTAAAAAGAAATGCCTCTTTAAAGTGTATATAGCTTTTAATGCAACCAAAATAACATTTATCGAGTTTACAAACAAAACTACTGTTCTACTGATGTTGCAGCACAGCATCAAAAGGTTTTTACTTTGATTAGACTGTATTGAGAGGCGAACACTGTGAGAGCTCTCCAAAGCAATTTGTGTCAATTGCAGTTGTGGAGCCTCAATTGTCTTTGTATCTTGTAAGAAATATAGGAACCTATAGAGCGCTGATTTAAGCAAAAGCATAATACCTTATACTGCATGTGCTTTCATATTTGTTACTAAAATGAAATGGCGGTCTTAATTACTCCATTAAAGCTATGTAATGTAACTGCAAACGGTTATGGTAAAGTATCTTACATTTCACAGTTACATGTAAATCCTGCTATGCTTGAACTATATAAGAGATTAGGATACAGTACGACAAACGGAGTCTCAAATTGAGAAAGACTCGGAAAGGGTTCTGCATTGAAAAGCTAAACGTGAGCATGTCCTGTATATTGATATAGCAAGGTTGCTTGTTTATTGACAATTCATGTAGTGAAACATTCTTACTAAATAAACACACTTCCATGGCTGTATTGTTCTTCCATTTCAAGCTGGTTTGTATTGTTAATGCGTTATTGTTATACTTCTTGTTTTAGCAAAATACTGTAAGCATCTGCTTTGAAGTTTGAGTTCCAAAATGTATGTGGGGGAGAGTTTGTATTTAAATGTATCCATCGATTTTGCTTAATTTAAATATTTCTGGACCCAGAACTCTTAAGAATCTCTTTTTACTCATTAATATATCCTGATTGCCTGAAAGGCATCAGGTCTGGTGCAGATTAAAAAAGATTAAAATACTGGAGGAGATTCCGGCACCCCATTCCAGGGCCTGTAACTCGGAAAACAGGGGGGTCCCTGAGGCTGAAATTAATGCGGTTCATCTCAGGAGAACCCCTGCTCCCGCACACTATTAATAAAAATTATATTAAAGCAGTTTCTTTACCATAGCAGATAGCCGCTATGGTAACAAATTAGTTAAAAAAAATTATTTGGGTTTTAATACCTGCTTCCCGAGATAAAGGCCCCGTTATGGGATGCCGGTATCTCCTATGCATTTAAATGTCCCGCGTCACGTGACCATTAGAATAAAATGCCTAGAGATACCGGAACCCCATAACGGGGCCTGTATCTCGGGAAGTATGGGGTCCCCGGACCTCAAATCAACAAGGTTCTGCTCTGGAGACCCACTGCTAAAATACACTAGTATTACATTTTATATTAAACATGTTTGATCTCTGATCTAACTGGCAATTTAAACAGCCCAGTGATTTTTTCCCCCCGCCGCTTAGTGCATAGGCCCCTGTATCTTCTTCCTTTTTGTTTTTTTATTTTTTAGTCAACTCTAAACTGGTTGGTAGTAATAAAACTGGAGATTTTCTAGAACATGATTTCTGTCTTCATTTGAGTGCTGGGGAACATTGGATACACAGAAAAAACAACCATTGCAAAAATATAATAAAAAATGCTAAAGGAATGTCACTAGACCCCAGTGGGATCTGGTTTGGAAGCTGGTGTTAATCCCCAGAATTTTAAAGGAGTGATTCTCTTCTTTTTGATTTTAAGGGGGACATCCACTCTCTCCCCCCAAGCCACTGGAGATGTGTGGGCTCCTGTTTGCATCTCCCTCCATTGCCCTTGGAATGCTGCTGGACCCCAGATAGGTAGTGGGATTCATGGAGATGAGATCCCACTGTATTTAAAAAAAGGGTTTTTAGCAATCTCTGAGCCCCACATATCCTAGGACAAGCTCACGAAAAGAGCCCTCCTTGCATGGAGCCGCTAGGAAAAGTGATAGACCCCAAGGAAGGCTATTAGGGAGTCACCAACAATGATAAAAGGGGGTGCTATCCCCTGGGGATCTTGGTCACCCCCTCCTAATGTTATGTTTGTTTGCATAAAGACCCTCCAACACTTCACATTTGTATTATGGGTAACCCCATTAAAAAGGGTTAATAGTTGGTAACACTCAGTGCCGGATTAGTTATATTGGTAGGGTGACCAGATTTTGAAAATGAAAAACCGGGACATATATTATTATTATTTATTATTTTTTATTTTTTTTTTTTTACATAACAGTTTATTTATTGTAGTACACTTATACTTACGACCATTAGTCTTTGTTACATAGTTGTGTGTGTTGACCTCACTAATCGAACAAAAAAAAACCCAGATGTGAATGATTCTGAACCCCTTAACCAGTGTCTGGATGCCCCCCTCTTCACAATTTCTAACGCAGCTGGGAACTTACCTGATCCGCAGTCCCTCAAGGTACTATACTGGAAGGGAAGGTGTTCCATACCTGTCTTTCGAGGTCTCCCGTGTGAAACTTGAGTCAGATCTGGAAGAAAGAAGGGTAGGTTACTTCAGTGTAGGTATACGGCAGTTAAAATAAGACAGGGAGGGTGAGAGACAGAGAGAGAGAGGGTGAGAGACAGAGAGAGAGAGGGTGAGAGACAGAGAGAGAGAGGGTGAGAGACAGAGAGAGAGGGTGAGAGAGGGTGAGAGAGGGTGAGAGAGACAGAGAGAGACAGAGAGAGACAGAGAGAGACAGAGACAGACAGAGACAGACAGAGACAGACAGAGAGAGACAGAGAGAGACAGAGAGAGACAGAGAGAGACAGAGAGAGAGAGGGTGAGAGAGACAGAGAGAGAGAGGGTGAGAGAGACAGAGGGTGAGAGAGAGAGGGTGAGAGAGACAGAGACAGAGAGGGTGAGAGAGACAGAGAGGGTGAGAGAGAGAGGGTGAGAGAGACAGAGAGTGGGTGAGAGAGACAGAGAGTGGGTGAGGAGAGACAGAGAGTGAGAGAGACAGAGGGTGAGAGAGACAGAGGGTGAGAGAGACAGAGGGTGAGAGAGACAGAGGGTGAGAGAGACAGAGGGTGAGAGAGACAGAGGGTGAGAGAGACAGAGGGTGAGAGAGAGAGGGTGAGAGAGAGAGAGGGTGACAGAGAGAGAGGGTGACAGAGAGAGAGGGTGACAGAGAGAGAGAGAGCGTGACAGAGAGAGAGAGCGTGACAGAGAGAGAGCGGACAGAGAGAGAGAGCGTGACAGAGAGAGAGAGCGTGACACAGAGAGAGAGAGAGGGTGACACAGAGAGAGAGAGAGGGTGACACAGAGAGAGAGAGAGGGTGACACAGAGAGAGAGAGAGGGTGACACAGAGAGAGAGAGAGGGTGACACAGAGAGAGAGAGAGAGGGTGACACAGAGAGAGAGAGAGGGTGACACAGAGAGAGAGAGGGTGACACAGAGAGAGAGAGAGGGTGACACAGAGAGAGAGAGAAGGTGACACACAGAGAGAGAGAGGGTGACACAGAGAGAGAGAGAGAGGGTGACACAGAGAGAGAGAGGGTGACACAGAGAGAGAGAGAGGGTGACACAGAGAGAGAGAGAAGGTGACACAGAGAGAGAGAGAGAGAGAGAGAGAGAGAGAGAGAGAGAGAGAGAGGATGACACAGACAGAGAGAGGGTGACAGAGACAGAGAGAGGGTGACAGAGAGAGAGAGGGTGACAGAGAGAGAGAGGCAGACAGAGAGAGGGTGAGAGAGGGTGAGAGAGACAGAGAGAGGGTGAGAGAGACAGAGAGAGGGTGAGAGAGACAGAGAGAGGGTGAGAGAGACAGAGAGAGGGTGAGAGAGACAGAGAGAGGGTGAGAGAGACAGAGAGAGGGTGAGAGAGACAGAGAGAGGGTGAGAGAGACAGAGGGTGACAGAGAGAGAGAGGGTGACAGAGAGAGAGAGAGAGGGTGACAGAGAGAGAGACAGAGAGGGTGACAGAGAGAGAGAGAGAGTGGTGACAGAGAGAGAGAGAGAGCGGTGACAGAGAGAGAGAGAGAGCGTGACAGAGAGAGAGAGAGCGTTGACAGAGAGAGAGAGAGCGTGACAGAGAGAGAGAGCGTGACAGAGAGAGAGAGCGTGACAGAGAGAGAGAGCGTGACAGAGAGAGAGGAGCGTGACAGAAGAGAGAGCGCGTGACACAGAGAGAGAGCGTGACACAGAGAGAGAGCGTGACACAGAGAGAGAGGGTGACACAGAGAGAGAGAGAGGGTGACACAGAAGAGAGAGAGAGAGAGAGAGAGAGAGAGGAGTGACACAGAGAGAGAGAGAGGGTGACACAGAGAGAGAGAGAGAGGGTGACACAGAGAGAGAGAGAGAGGGGGGTGACACAGAGAGAGAGAGAGGGGGTGACACAGAGAGAGAGAGGGGGTGACACAGAGAGAGAGAGAGGGTGACAGAGAGAGAGAGAGAGGGTGACAGAGAGAGAGAGAGAGAGGGTGACACAGAGAGAGAGAGAGGGTGACACAGAGAGAGAGAGAGGATGACACAGAGAGAGAGAGAGAGGATGACACAGAGATAGAGAGGGTGAGAGAGAGAGGGTGTGACAGAGAGAGAGAGGGTGACACAGAGAGAGAGAGAGGGTGACAGAGGGTGAGAGAGACAGAGGGTGAGAGAGACAGAGACAGAGACAGAGAGAGAGGGACAGAGAGGAAGAGGGACAGAGAGGGAGAGGGACAGAGAGGGTGAGGGTGAGAGGGTGAGAGGGTGAGGAGAGAGGGTGAGACAGACACGGGTACACACACACACACACTGGCACACACACACACACACACACACACACACTGGTACACACACACACACTGGTACACACACACACACACACACACACACACTGGTACACACACACACACTGGTACACACACACACACTGGTACACACACACTGGTACACACACACACACACTGGTACACACACACACTGGTACACACACACACTGGTACACACACACACACTGGTACACACACACACACTGGTACACACACACACACACACACTGGTACACACACACACACACACACTGGTACACACACACACACACACACACACACTGGTACACACACTGGTACACACACACTGGTACACACACATACTGGTACACACACACACACTGGTACACACACACTGGTACACACACACTGGTACACTGGTGCACACACACACACACACACACACACACACACACACACACACACACACACACACTGGTACACACACACACACTGGTACACACACACACTGGTACACACACACACTGGTACACACACACACTGGTACACACACACACACACTGGTACACACACACACTGGTACACACACACACACACACACACACACACACACTGGTACACACACACACTGGTATACACACACACTGGTACACACACACACACACTGGTACACACACACACACAGACACTGGTACACACACACAGACACTGGTACACACACACAGACACTGGTACACACACACACACACAGACACTGGTACACTGGTACACAAACACTGGTACACACACAGACTGGAGTACAGAGGCAGCCACGAGCAGGTGGCTCTCCGCCTCCCCCTGCACCCACCCCCGCGTCCATCTCCCGCACCTAGGGGGGGGGGGGATAGGAGCGCCGGGACACAAAGGTAAACTGCCGCCGCCCCCCCTCCCCTGGAGGGCAGCCACGGGTTCCCGGGGCAGAATGGGGGAACGCCGCGCAGCCACCACTGCCAGCCCCCGCGCCCATCTCCCGAACCAAGGGGACAGGGGGGGGGGGAGGGAGCGCCAGAACAGGAGGCAAAGGATAAAAAACCCACCTCCTATCCCCCCGGGCGGGCAGAGGGGGGGAGACACCGCCAAAAACCCACCTCCTATCCCCCCGGGCGGGCAGAGGGGGGGAGACACCGCCAAAAACCCACCTCCTATCCCCCCGGGCGGGCAGAGGGGGGGAGACACCGCGCAGAAGAGCCAGGAGCCGCGGGCAGAGACACACCACGTGTGCTCTGCCGCAGGAAGCGGAAGCCCCGCCCCCAGGCACCCTTCCTTCCATTCATTCCACATGCCGGTCCTTGGTGAAGGATGATGCCGGGGGGCGGGGCTTAATGCCGGGACGCTGGGGATTGGCCAACAAGGTAGGAAACTGCCGGGGGGGGGGGGGGGGGGAGGCATTAAAAAAAAAAATACCAGCCGGGCTGCTGCAGTCTCCTCCTCCGCGCCGCCGCCGCAGACTCGCGCACAGCGCACAGTGCACCGCAGCTTACTCGCGCACCGCCGGCGACAAAAAAAATAAAAATGGGGACACATTGAGGAAAATCCGGGACATTTCCGGTACACACAGAAAATCGGTACAGCTCCCGAAAAACCGGGACTGTACCGGCAAAAGGGGGACGGGTGGTCACCCTATATATTGGATATGTAAACTGGATAGTTCTGCATGAGGTGGGCCCCCAGTATATGTATAACATATTCTAGGAGAACATTCACATTTTTTCACTTTAAACAAAAAATGTGTGTGCTTTTCTTTATAATATATCTTGTCAGGAGGACTTAAAATGTGCTACCTTGTAAACTGAACTGAATTATGAGTCATACGTTTTTCTTTATGCAAGCTGTCATGCACAAGGTAATTAAGCCGAAAGATTTAAATGTATAAACTCTTGCAGCAGATGATATAGGTATGTGAACTCCTCATTACCATACTTTACACTTTTTTTTCTGTGGCGTATTTTCTTGATTTTGACAGCTCAAATTGATTAGCGCTAATTGAAAAACGTATTGCAAATCAGGGTAAATCTAGTCCAAGATACTATACAAAACATATAAGCAGGATAAAAAAAAAAAAAATATGTATTGTAGTGAAGTCTGCAAACATTAAAATATGCTCTCCATAGATTTAAAGATTGCACGTTAATAAAACAAAGTAACGGCTGTGACAATGCAATAGGATGTATTTTTAAGGTCCAATTATATGTAGGAACAAGTTGAGCAAATGACATTATTTTATAAGTTCAGTAGATTACAGGGACGTTCCCCTTGCCTTGCGAGTTCTGCACACATCCTCTCCATAGCCGCGAGATTCCAGCAGACTAATGGCCCATCGGATTAACACAGCAGGGGTCCCTCTGTTTTAATGGTACTCGCACGGTGTGAGGGGGTGATGAGAGTGGGGGGAGCAATGAGGTGGTGATATGAGAGTTGGAAGGTGGAATAGTAAAGGGGTAATGTGAGAGTGGGCGGGGGCCACAGGAATCAATCATAGGCTGCCTATTGAGCCTCTTCTCTTCTGCCATGCAGCCTCTGCTTTCTATGACTCTGCCGCCCATGTGCTCCCCCTGCTCGGTTGCTATGCTTTCTCCGTTCTGCCTGTAGCCCGCTTCCCGTCTGCTCTAACAACAAACCGGGTTCTCTCACTCTAAACACCAATGTATTCAGCACTTTAATAGATATATACATGTATGTTGTGTACAATGATTGCCTTGTACCCCCTCCAACCCCCCCAATTAAATTTCGGGGGGAGGGAAATTGCCACGACCCTGATACAATCCCCTCTCTCCCTCACACGCATTCTCCCCCTCCTCCCTCTTATTCTCTCTCACCCTCACTCTACACCCCTCCCTCTTTTTTTACCCCTCCCTCTCACTATTTCCCTCCTCCATCTCCTCTCGCTCTCTCAACCCCCCTACCTCTCACTCTCTCATTCCTCTCATCCTCTCTTCTCCCTCTCAATTATTCTCTCTTCCCCCTCCCTCTCATTCTCACTCCTCCCCCCCTCTCATTCTCTCTCCCAGCCCTTCCTCTCTCTCCCACACCCTCCCTCTCCCACCTCCTCCTTCTCTCTCCTACCCCTCCCTCTTTCTCTAATTCTCTCTCAGATCCTCCCTCCCTCTCTCTCATTCTCTTTCCTACCACCTCCCCCTCTCTCTCATTCTCTCTCACACCCCCTCCCTCTCTTTCCCACCCCTCCTGCTTTCTCTCATTCTCTCTCCCACCCCCTCCCTCTCTCTCATCCCCTCCCTCTCACGCTCTTTTCCACCCTCTCCCACTCTCTCTCTCTCTCTCTCTCTCTCTCATCCCCTGCCCCTCTTTCTCTTTTCCATCCCTCCCTCTCTCTCTCTCTCTCTCTCTCTCTCTCTCTCTCTCTCTCTCTCTCTCTCATTCTCTCTCCCTCTCTCATTCTCTCTCCCACTGTCCTTTCTCTCATTCTCTCCCACCACTTCCCTCAAATTCTCTTACACCCTCCTCCCTCGCTCTCACCCCTCCATCTCATTCTCCCTCCCCCTCCCTTTCATTTCCCCCTCCCTCCCCATTCTTTCTGCCACCTCCTCCCTCTCATTCTGTCTCCCACCCCCATCCCTCTCATTCTCCCACCCCACCCCCTCTCATTCTCCCACCCCCATCCCTCTCATTCTCCCACCCCACCCTCTCTCATTCTGTCTCCCCCCATCCTCTCATTCTCTCTCCCCCTTTCCCTCTCATTCTCTTGCCCTCTTTCCCTCTCATTCTCTTGCCCCCTTTCCCTCTCATTCTCTCGCACCCTTTCCCTCTCATTCTCTTGCCCCCTTTCCCTCTCATTCTCTCGCCCCCTTTCCCTCTCATTCTCTCGCCCCCTTTCTCTCTTTCTCCCTCCCCCTCCCTTTCATTCCCCCATCCCTCCCATTCTTTCTCCCACCGTCTCCCTCTCATTCTCTCTCCCCCTCCTCCCTCTCATTCTCTCTCTGCCCCCCCCCCCCCACTCCCCCCTCTCATTCTCTCTCTGCCCCCCCCCCCCACTCCCCCCTCTCATTCTCACTCACATGGTTGGATGAAACTGTCCAGCCCCCTATCAACTGTTATGCTTTCTTCCTGCTCAGGGAAATCCTGCTGCCCCAGTTTAGGAAACACTGCAGCAAGCTAGGTGGCAAATGTGCCGCCCTCCAAAATGTTGCCGCCCTAGGTGGCTGCCTAGTTTTTAACTGCCCCTGTTTGCATACAGATGTAGCAGGTGTTGTTGCACCCACTTGTGCACTCCCGCGGGTGAAACAGCGTGTTAGCCCTGCCCCCTTTTCGTGCACGGTTGATTCAAGACAATGGCAGCTTCTCCCACTGGTACATTGTATATGCCCACAGCAATGTGCCAGCGAGTGCAATAAAGCCTGCTACAGCTGTTTGTACTGCACTGAATACACGGTCATGATAAATGATATATGTGTATAATGTTATTTTTGTCTTCTGTTGGAAATATGCTCAGCATTTACTGTTATCATGCTGATTGCAATGCAACCTATTTTGAAGCACTTGAATTCTAATGTAAGCATAATTTTGTAGATCACTTTCTGATTAAGCGTTCAAGGTCTCCAGCTGTGTCTCTTTTTTTTTCTTCTAGAAGGGGTGAGAGGAAGACTGAGTATCTTGCATTATAATTTATAGCAATATCTCCAGATACTATATCTATAGCAGATTTGTGAACTTGCATAAGGCTGATTGTGAACTGCATGGTTAAGAGTTTCTTCTTGCCTTGTTTTGCTGTACAAAATGATTTTACTCTTAGAATGAAGGATGAATTGGCACAGATCCTATTGTACTTAGCCCAAAGCATATTTATTATGCAGTATATACCGTTATTACATCCATTACTACACAAGAATAGTTGTGTTCAAATAATTCCATTATGTTAGTGAAATATTTCAGATTATGTCTCCAGCGGGGATAAACAAAAATGATTTATGTTATATTTCACCTAAGCTTTTTTCATTCAAATTAGCAACATAATAGCTTTTCGCCAACATGTTTTTCACAGAACTACACATTTTTCTTAAAGCTACTGAGTGTAATCTGCGTAGAGAAAATCACAGATAAACGTCAACCTACTGTACTTGTTTCTTTTCTGCATTATAAATATTTTGGTGAGGTACAGTATGTAACTTTATGAGGAATTTGCAAGTTCATTACTAAATTGTCTTCAACTCATGGTGGTTTTGTTATCTGTTTACTACAGTAAATTGCATATTCAGATTACGAAATGATGAGTACTGGCTCTTAACCTAACTAAGACCACCCAATTAGTTATTGGTGAGAGCTGGGCAAAATAGATGTAAATAGCTTGTTCAAAATGCCTCTGGTGTCAATTTTAAAATGCCTTCATCCATAAGTTTACTGTTGTTTATATATGCTTATGTAGCCCTTGTACCCCCCTTGGGTACTGCAACTACCTGTGCTGCTGTTACCTGTCTGGCTAACAAGAGGCCTGAGCCTCCGCCACTGGAAGCCTGGGGTACACTTAGTATCTTGGTGCAGAGCCTCCACCGGCGAGGGATCCCAGCTTGGTAGGAGGAGCCCCTCACCGGTACCAATACACACACAGTAATTACACACGGGTAACAGTATTTACTATGCATAAAGTATAAATCATCCACATAACACAGCCCGCAAATATCACCCCTCACCCCACAACAGCACCTCCCAATTGGAAACCCCACAGTACTGGAGTGCATGGGCACGTAACCCCTGAGTGTCCACAAGCCAGTCCTTCCCAAGAAGTGTGTGTGGGATAGCGCGCTTCCCTGTGTGTTGGGGCCCGTTGGTGCATGTATTAATACCTCCCTGGTCTCAGTCCAGACCAGGACAATCAATGGGACTCCTCAGATCAACGGCGGGGTTCCGTGCTGCAATCGGCTGCTTCTCTCCCGGGTGGATCCTTAGGCGGATGCCTCTGGAGGGGTCTCCTGACTGGAGTGTACCCCGATAAATAGTCTATATCAAGGAGTCTGTGTACGCTCCTCTGCAACCAGCTGCACTCCCTCAGGCAATGTCCTGCATGATCTCTCTCACTAATGCTATGGTGAGAAAGTCCCTACCTTAAGGTCTTCCCAACAGCACTTTACATATATATCTCTAATGTGTCTCAGGGGACTAATTGGGCCCTTGGGGGTAACTTCTGGCCTAGTCCCTGTAGCATAGCTTCGTGGACCCTACCTGCACCCTTCAGGTCCAGGTCTTGACTACACACTTCCTGTCCCAGCATGCAATACTCTTTCCCTTTCCAGGAGAAACCCAGCCACCCCATTGGTTCCCTGGCGTCAAGTGGTACACAGCCCCTAAGCACTATGGGGCTTGTAGCCCCAAGGAGCCTGTATTACATGGGGGCTGCGTGCTGCGCATGCGCAACACCTAATGGCCGCTGCGGGGGTGCCCTGCGCGAACCGGGAAGGCCCCTATCTGACGAACTGCTGCTTCTGCGCATGCGTGAACCTTCACGCACGCAAAACATGGCGGCGCCCTGCGGAGGAAGCCGCCGGCAAGCCCGTCGCCACCCGCACAGCCAGGGTAAGGGAGGGGGAACGGCTGACCGGTGGAACGGAGGGGACACCTGGCTACACTTAGTTTTAACTCGCTTTGTTTGAAAGGACCTTTCTTCAGATTTTTGTTTTTAATGACTTTTAAACAAATTTGAGGAATTTAAGTTTCCGAACAATTTTATGGCATGTTCTTGCACAAAACTTTCTAATGATGTGCAACAGGACCATGCAGCAAACACTTTGTGGAAGATAGAGACTGTGTATAGAAACGGTTTCTGCAAAATATCAGGGATAACATTTAGGAAATTAAAACAGGCGAGCGGTTTCCTGGGAGGAACTTGCAAAGAACCATCCCGCAGCATGTTGAACAGGACAGGGCAGCAAAAATGTAGTAGGCCTAGTACAAAAAAAAACTTTCACCAAATTTCAGGGAACAGATTTAGGAAATTCTGGCATTTGACAATTGTAGTGGATATTACTACTGAACACGTTTCCATAGATGTATATAACAAGACCAAATAAAGTGCAGGAGATACAGAACGGACATACACCTGTAAATTATCCTGCAGATCTAGCTCTAGGTCAACAGAGTTCATTGTTAAACTCCCATTTTTGAGAATTAGTCCATACATTTAGATTTTTCTAGACTGCCAGATGATTGCTAAAATGTGGTAGCTTGGTTATTGCACAAGCACTTGTTCTCAGTCACCAAACATATTTTCCTAATCACCCTCCACACAGTTGATGGTTTGTCTTTCTCTTGATCAAAGAACAGGGCATTTGCTGTGAATCTTGTATTTGAATTGACCATCTCCAAATTAAGCTAACCATAAGTCGCTGTTAAACCTGCATACTATAATTGTGGAGGCTTCTTTTGGCCATTAAACAGTTTGATTTCCAAACAACAATTTGCATTAAGTTAATTTAGAACAAACGATAATTGGCACAAATGGTGCTGGAAAGTCTAATTGCTGCTTAGGGGTACTGGGGACACCTGTGTTGGAGTTTTGTAATGGAGCTAGTGTGTTTATATTGTTGGAGGGTTTATATTAGGCTCTGGTGTCTCAAATGATGTTGGGAGGTACGGCATCGGTGCATAGGCTTTTATTGGTATTGGGTTTCAATATTGATACTTAGAAGGTCTGTACTACTGCAGGATGGTTCTGTATTGGTGGTATTGGGTGCCTATAGTATGTTGGCATTGGGGGTCTAGTATTGTGATGAGGTGTTTATATTGGAGGCAGGTTAGGAGGGTTCTGCATTGGTGCATTAGAGTTCTGTATTTATCCTGTATGATCTGTGTTGTTGCTGTGGAGTGTCTGTGATGATGTTGGGATCTGTAAGGGAGCTGGGGTGTTACTGTGGCTGCTGGCGGTTTTGTATTGTTTATTGGGCTCTGTATTAGTTCTGAGGGTTCTATATAGGTGATTGGAGGTCATACATTTGTGCTATCGGGATGCAATCTGTACTGATGTGAGGAGTCTGTTTTATTTCTATGGTTTTATTTGTGCTGCATGGTTGTCTGTATTGGTATTGGAGGTGTCTGTAATTGTAATTGCTTTAGTTGGACGTGGGGAGTCTAAGTTCATGCATTTCTTGTAATATTTTATTTATTTTTGCAATTGCGCTACTTTAAAAATAAATATATATAATAATATATAATTATTTTAGCAATCTCAAATGTGATTGTAAATGTATATTTAGTAGCCTTTACAAATACTTGGAAGAAAAAGGAACAGGCAGCGCTAACCAATACAAATATAGAACCACAGTTAAAACCTTAGGTGTGTATTATATCCACACATAAGGGGCTGCCTAGGATACAACAACTGACCCCCTGGTCAGAACAGTGTACAGAGAACGGAAATATGTATCTAGAGGCGCCTAATAGCAATAAAAAGGATATAAAAACCAAGCCTGTTGGATGATCAGGAAATGGCTCCAACTGATGTGGATGTGCTTAAAAAAAGGGGAAAGCACAATACATAGCGTAATACTGCATGGTTAAGAACAAACAACATACAAAACAAACCACATATATTACAAGTAACAATCAGCTGAGAGATCAAAAAGTGAAAAATTATAATTAAAAACATTTAATAAAACATTTAATAAAACATATCATAAAACATGGAACATAAGAAAACAAAAAAAAAATTGATTAGGACAATGAAGTTATGTCAGGTCGACACTCTGCAACAATGGTAGAGATAGTTGAAATGCCCACTCACCAGATAGATGATACAGGCAAGCGGTGGATAATTTTGAGAGTATCCCCTCTCTAGAGTAAAACTGCCTCTGCACCGAGACTTCTCCAAACGTGGGGGGTGTGTGCAGATAGCCTCACTCAGCACACCAGGGAGATCATGCAGCTACTTCCGGATCAGCTGCGGCAGAGACGAGACACGTTTGGAGAAGTCCCGGTGCAGAGGCAGTTTTACTCTAGAGAGGGGATACTCTCAAAATTATCCACAGCTTGCCTGTATCATCTATCTGGTGAGTTTGCCTTTATCATCTGTCTGGTGAGTGGGCATTTCAACTATCTCTACCATTGTTGCAGAGTGTCGACCTGACATAACTTCATTGTCCTAATCAATTTTTTTTTTCTTATGTTCCATGTTTTATTAAATGTTTTTAATTATAATTTTTCACCTTTTGATCTCTCAGCTAATTGTTACTTGTAATATATGTGGTTTGTTTTGTACAGGCATACCCCGTTTTAAGGACACTCACTTTAAGTACACTCGCGAGTAAGGACATAGCGCCCAATAGGCAAACAGCAGCTCGCTCATGCGCCTGTCAGCACGTCCTGAACAGCAATACCGGCTCCCTACCTGTACCGAAGCTGTGCGCAAGCGGGGAGACTATAGAGCCTGTTACAAATGCGTTCTTTACATCAGTTATGCACGTTTGTGACAATTGCAGTACAGTACATGCATCGATAAGTGGGAAAAGGTAGTGCTTCACTTTAAGTACATTTTCGCTTTACATACACGCTCCGGTCCCATTGAGTACGTTAATGCGGGGTATGCCTGTATGTTGTTTGTTCTTAACCATGCAGTATTACGCTATGTATTGTGCTTTCCCCTTTTTTTAAGTACATCCACATCAGTTGGAGCCATTTCCTGATCGTCCAACAGGCTTGGTTTTTATATCCTTTTTATTGCTATTAGGCGCCTCTAGATACATATTTCCTTTCTCTTTACAAATACGTGATTTGTTTCCAAACCGTATTAAAGCAACCTTTAGGGCATTTACTAGTACTTTGTTACAGCATGTGTAATCAATACTACTTATTATAAGAAAATGAAACAAATGTTTTAGTAAACTTCTGAAAAATAAAGTGATCACACATACAGCAGACCTTATTGCCACAGTTTTAAAACTGGCCCGTTCCTAGGGCATGTGCTGCCTTTAGGCAAGCGCTATTAAAGCCGCCTCCCACCTTCCCCAAAAAGAATCCCAACCCCCGCCCATCCCCCCCCTGTTAAGAAGCTTGTCTCTAATCCAGCAGTGTGCTTGTTAATTGCACACCAGCAATCAACCAGCTCCACCTGCCTAATCAGAGCTTTGTCATAAAAAGCCTGTTCTGAGACACAGGAAGAGGATTCCTGAGCTCACAATTGGATCTGACCCAGGAAGGACAGACCAGAGAGTTCCCTAGTCCACAACTGGGCTGACCTGGGGAACAAACAGATGTCTTGAGCTGCAAAGAGACTGCAGGCTGACAGCAAGACAAAGGGGACAAGATTTCTAAACCTGGATCCTGATATTGCTATAGCACACAAGGAGAGCAGAGAGGACTTCCCCTGCAGCGACAAGAAACAGATAAGACTTTCTTCTGGGACTGTTAGATATATATATATATATATATCTATCTATCTATACATATTTGGGCTGGTAATTAGCTTAGCTAACCACCCACATAGAGAGGGCTGGACTACTTGTGTAGATATTCTCCAAAGCGGAGTAGGTTTTTCTTTGGCTTATTTTGAATGTTTTGCTGTGATTAAATGGACAGGCACAATAAAGTCTAATTTTAGTTTCACTTTAAACGGTCTCCATTGCATACCTCTGCACACGTCTCTTACACTGCCGTTTTCAAAATAAAATATATATATATATTTTTCCCATTCAATAAGTGCATCAATACAATCTGCACACTGACAAGTGATTAGCTAAGCTGGAGATCGATCCGTTCTCCTCTAATCAATCGCTTTGCTCAGGGTCATTTTAATTACGCATTATGGGAAATGTAGTTCTGGAATATGATTGACTGGGCAGTTACTACTGTAGGTATAATTGGTGCACTGCTACAGAGAGGGCTGGGCTCAAGAGGAAGAGCCTATCAGAAGGGGGAGGGGGCTGTCACTTTGGAAATGCTTCCTACATTAGAAACATTAAAAATGTCTTTAAAACATTTTTTTTTAAATGCTACAAGTATTTTCTCATAGTACAGAACTGATTTATTTAAAAAAAAAAACACATGTAGGATATTTCTTGAACGGCTGCTTTAATTTCAGCTCCGGGGACCTCCTGATACATAGCTCCATAGGGGGTGCAGGTATGTCATGCTCAGGTGCTGGTCGCGTGGGCCAATAGGAAGCCGCAACACAAGTGGTGATGTCACGGTTTCTTATTGGCCTATTTAAACGTCTTAGATATGCATATAATATATTATTTTATAACATCCTCTTTCTCTCATCCCCCACCCTCCTCATGCTCTCTCACCCCACCTCATCATCCTCTCTCTCACCCCCAATCCTCCTCCTCCCTCACCCCATCCTTCTTTCTCTCTCACCCCATCCTCCTCTCCCTTTCTCTCTCTCTCACCCCCTCCCGCCTCTCCCTCTCTCTCACCCCCATCCTTCTCTCTCTTTCTCACACCCCCATCCTCTTATCCTCACCCCATCCTCCTCTCTCTCACCCCCATCCTCCTCTCTCTCACCCCCATCCTCCTCTCTCACCCCCATCCTCCACTCTCACCCCCATCCTCCACTCTCCCACCCCCATCCTGCTCTCTCCCACCCCCATCCTCCTCTCTCCCATCCCCATCCTCCTGCTACCCCTTCTCCTCCTCTCACCCACATCTCCTCCTTATCTTACCCCCTTAAAGTGGCTGTGGCGATGCCTACCTTGCTTCAGTGAAGGATGACCGTGGCCGGGAGTAGAGCATAGCGGTGGCAGAGGAGGGCGGTGGGAGAAGAGGATAAAGGACCGCCAAAGTAGAGCAGGGTGGTAGAGTTGGATGGCGGAAGAGAAGCACGGCAGCAGTCAGTGTGAGGAGGATGACCAAGGAATAGCGAGCTGTAGCAGTGGCAGACACCAGAAGTCAGTGAAGACGTGCTGGTCCGACTGCTGGGGCGCACTCTTCCCCCGCCGTCCTCCTCACTCTGACTGCCGCCCTGCTTCTCTCTCGCCATCCAACTCCTCTGACACCCTGCTCTGATCCACTCTGGCGGTCCTCCGTCCACCTCTCCTGCTGCCGTCCTCCTCTGCCACTGCCCTACTCGGCTGCTCCGCTCCCACGGTCCTGCTCTCCTTCTGCCACCCCCAGTGACATGGCCGCCCCTAGGCATGGCTTACCGCCTCTGGATAGGCCTGCCCATTATCACACAATATCACATTACCAGTGCCGTAAAATGCAGTTTGCCATGGCTCAATTGAAACAAACAGAGCCACCAGTAGCAACAGTGCATGATTTCGCACAGTAACAGGTGCAATAACATCTGCTATATCTGTACTTAAGCTTTTCATTTGCGCTCAATCGTTTGTGATTATTAGAGGATGTGAACATGTATTCTTGTTTCCCAACAAGAATGGGGTTATTGTTATACACGCAGTGGTGAATATTCAGTGTCTTCTGTGCTGCCTCAACTCATGCTGCAGAGTTTGTTTAGTCATCACTGACCAAAAACTATAGTAGAAAAAGCTATTATCTGATAAAAGTAGAGAATGTTCTTGTGCCAGGACTGCTTGTTGTTTTCCCATTTTGCTGCATACCGTCCTATACAAGTAAAATAGTTATAATTGTGAATAAAAAAAGCATTGCACTCAAACCTTGGGATAGCGGCAAGTACTTACCACCAATAACCAAAGGCTGCTATGGGAAGGCCAATCGCATTCCCTGCCTTTTATTTTAAAAGTATAGAGTGCAATCAAAGTTGAGTAAATGCCATACGCTTACTGCTTATACCTTTAATCATATGGAGGGGAGTGTATCTTTCAATGCATGCGATACCATGTGGTGTGTTTAAAATATCCTAAATATACAAAAATATGACACTTCTAGTTTACTGGCAGTGATTAAGGGGTTCAATCTGGGTGACATCTATGAGTATTTTTAACTAATCTTTTAAAGTCAGTTTGTACATACATATTATTTTTCAGAGTTATATAGCCCCCTTTCCCCCGTCTTAAGGAACCACCAGTACTGCTATTACCTGATTGGCTACCAGAAGGCCTGAGCCTCCGCCACTGGGAGCCTGGGGTGTAGCTGGGTCGCCTCGGTGCAGCTCCTCCACCTGCGAGGGATCCCAACGTAGTGGGATGAGCCCCTCACAGGAACCAACATTAATAGTAAATACACACACACACAGGTATATAATAACGCTTTACTGAACAACAACATGCGACCTGTACCTCACAGTATATATCTCACACCACCCCAATACACCAAGTGAGTGCCTCCCAATGTACACAGGCTGCTTGCCACCAATATCCCTGATGTCTGTTTCTGCCAATGTCAGGGCCCACCCGAAAGTGTATGGAATAGCGCTATCCCGAGACCTGTTGGTGCACTTAGGTGTGGTACTGCCGAATAACAAACGGGGATCTGTCTGGTCCCAGACCCCAGGCCGCAATTCACTGCGTGGCGTCTTTACTCAATACCCTAACACTGTTATAGCTATGGGGGAATGTCCCTATCTGGGGCCTTTCCCTATAGCAGCCACAACCTGAAAGTGAGTGGGGCCTATCTGGGACCTAAGAGGCAATCTGGGCCTAGTCCAGGAGCCACTGGCACCCATACACTACCTTCCCCTTCTGAGTCCTGGCTCCAACTCCCCCTCGTGGTTCTTCGCGCCAAACTGCCTCTCTCCTCACCGTGAAACCTCTCTTCCTATTCGTTAACAGCCCACGTGATCGGGCCGCCCCAGAGCACTCAGGACATTGTTCCGCAGGGGACTACAATACCCAAAGATGGCCTCCGCTATCCTGATGCCACTGCACGTGCGCATCCTCCTGAAATGGCCGCCGCTGCTCAGGGCTCTTCTGCGCATGCGTGAGATACTCCTGCGCATGCGTGGCAAATTCCAAAATGGCGGCATCCTTACCGGCATCCCGCCGAGGAGCTCCCTCTAACTATACGCAGCCGTCACCTGCAGCCGCAGTAGCCTCTCCCTTCCCCGCGCCCGCATCGGAGGTAAGGTGTGGGGGGCAAGGGGACCCAGCTACATTTAGAAAAAAATTAGATCGGTTAATTGTTATTCTTTTTTGAGGGGTGCGTTGGATTGAACCTTTAAAGCTATGCCGTGTATGACTGAGTAAGTCAAACAATGGTACCAGGTAGAATGAGGTGAAGGCTCTCGTGTTTGGGAACAATAATGTATAGGGGAGGAAGAGCTCATTTGATACACTTTTTGCTCTCGTTCAAAATAAATGTTGGCACAGACCTTATTACAATTGATTGTTTTTGCCAACTTTGCATCAGCAAATGTCCCTTATCCTCTTACCTCTCTGTCCATGCTGCCCTCAGTCCCAGAACAGGTGAAACATAGAATTCTTCTTTCTGCAGCACATTGTATCTTCAAATTACACAGCCAAACACCACAATATAATAATATAATGCCCACATTATTAAGCATGTTCTGTAAACACAAACACGTGTGAGAAAGAACAATAAAGCATATCCTAGTCATTCACATTCAGCAGATACCTACAAAATAGATAAATAATGTGTACAAACTGAACAGACATGTGGAAGAATGTACAACCTGCATAAAGCAATTACCGAAGAATTTAATTCATTTAGAAGACTGATGACAATGATTCAGTATCGCTCATTGTAATGATTTTTGTACAGAAGCAAAGTCACGTGACTGTCTCTTGTGCCTTTGGAGATCACACTAGAAGCTGGCTCAGCCAGCCCTAAAAACTAGAAGTAATGAGCACTCCAAGGCACAAGTAAGGATCAAGGTTATTAGCATATTATGAATCAGCAAAGGAAATCACCATTTATGAAAATGCAGCTTGCTTTTCTTCATTTTCAGCTGTATTTTCTGGTAATGTTTTTCAGGCTGGGAAGAGCTTTTGACGTAATAAGCAATTCATTTTGAGTGGGCTCTCAGTGTGCAAGTGGAAAAGTTTAATAGACAAGCGTCCCTCCCTAGGAAATAGCCTCTGTAAGCAAGAATGTGTAAGTGGTTGATCTGCATCTAGATATTACTAAAAGTACTCTCACTGCATTGTTCTATAACACAGAAATATAACAATTCTGCCCAGGAAGTATATAATACTAGGTTTGAATTTAAAAGATTGATCCTAGTTTCTTTTGTTACCTACACACATGTTCAATATATTTTATCAGCAATCTTGATTAAACTCAGTGGGGGGAAACAGGAATATTTTATTATGTTGCATTGCTGAAAGATCTTGGGAACCACCTTTTACCAAACATTGCAAGTTTATCTGGCATATGAGCGAAGCTGTTCAGCACTAACTAAACCTAAGATCATATAGATAAGCCATTAGTAGTTTTCCCAAGGTCATTGAAAATGACTAACGATAAAGCCCTGTATTGTGTATTTTGCATATTTTTTGTTTTGTTTTGGTTTTTTTTAATCCCAAAAATATTTTCAACATCAGTGTGCAGTATGCTGAACAAGTCAATGGCTGCATTTCCAGACTTAAAATAATTTAACCTCAACATATGTTTAATCCTTTCAATAATGATGCAATGCAACACTCACATCTTAGTTGCCAACATTGTTCCGCTGACTGCTCGCAAAAATGTGTTAGACAACTGTGCCAAGGTCAAAACATAAAATTATAGCAAGGTTATGTAATCCTCCCTGCCCGGCTTCCTCAGGAGGTTACATCGGTGTCATATGTATATGGCTACACCGCATGGGTTAACTTAAACTCAGAGTGCTGGCATGCAGGCGGTTGGGCGATGAGGTAGCAAGTGTCATGGGAGACCAGTACTTTTCCACCGGGATCACTAGCACCAGACAGGACAAAGTTATTGAATAAAATGGGGTTTATTCTGGCACACCAGCAGACAAACAAAGATGTACAAAACATTATACAATACCAACTGGGGGCCTGGGGAATAGACTCTAGCCTCGCTAGGTGCAGGGGCCTGCTCAAGAAAGCTTGTCCTGTCCACTTCTCGTCCAGGATCTCAGAGGGCTGGTCACACAGCAGCCCCTCTGACATATCTCTCCAGCTGGTCACTGTAAAAGATCAAACACCTTCACAGAATGTCTCTCAGTCTCTCAGATAGTCCTCTGAGGGTAGATCTCCACACTCCTTCCCAGAGTGTCTCTCAGTCTGTTAGCCTCTGTTGCTCTCAGATGCTCTCTGAAGGTAGAACTCCACACTCCTTCCCAGAGTGTCTCTCTGAAGGTAGCTCTGCTTCTCTGATCAGCAGCACCCCGTTATATAGCCCTCTGTGGCTACCAATTGCACTGGAGGGTCTACTGGACAATCAGCACAGATTAACTTAGTGCCACAACAGCCAGAGGGCATGCAAGAACCCATCCCTGATTAAATCAGAGTCTGTGCAATACAATGCTCTTACTCCCAGGTCTGATCAGCAGTCTTTCACCTCCCCCAGGAGTCCCGACACCTAGCTGTCCCTAATCGTATCCTTCCTATAGAAAGCTTCAACTGAGTGGATTGCCTTCTCCATAGAAATGACAGTAACAATGGAATATCTTATTTGCTTTCTTGCAGGGCTGACACCCAAAGCACATTTACAGAAGAATGTTGATTCACTAAACTGTGGGATGGCATTTACAAAAAAATACAGACTTTGAAATACATTCTTACAGACATATAAATACATTTACACATTCCCTGTTCTTCCCCAGATATAAAATACATTTGGCCAAAATAAACCTTACAAAGGTGGCCAAGTTACATAGATTTAGGGGTAGCTAGCTGGGCTTCATCCTAGTTTTGTGATGCCAGCTAGCTCTACCGTCACAGCAAGGTTGTGAAATAATTGGCGCCAGGAACTTTTATAGTACAACTGTCATTTATTCGTGTCCCTAGCACAAGGGCCGCTCATTGATATATTGACAATGTTGCACTGTATTTTACATCAGACATCCATGAATACGATTCTTCCATCAGTGCCCACTCTTAACACTTGAATTGAGGTACAAAGGATATTATCAATTTGAGGGGAAAAAAATTCTAAAAGCATCTTGCATATTAAATGGTTCCGGTTATCTGCCTACTACTTCCATTGATTGATATTGGGAGAGGGGGAAAGAACACTTATTCATTGATTGCAATTTGTCCAGAAAGGTAGCAGCCTTCAAAATTGTTTTGAAATGACAGTATCTTACCATTCAGAGAGCATATACAGTACTCTCACTTTCACAAAATGTTAGGCGTCTGTCTTGCACAAGTGCTTGTGCCACTTTCAGGAAATGTGCAGTTTTTCCTCATTAATTAGAGTAAAGGGAAATTCTGTAAATGTATGGTTTTCTCTAAAAATTCAAAAACCATCTGCAAAGGGAACCAGGGTTAATACATTTATTTCAGAGATCAGCAACTCACCAGACCCAAAACTAAAGCTTTCATGCAAACACAGACATATTCAACTAATTCATGTTTTGAAATCCTCCTATCTCATTTGAAAATCTGGTCTACCCAGTCATCCCAAGAGCCAGTTGGCAGCGCTATCCCATAACCTGTGTCTCTTCCAACAATAGTATAACAATAATATTTCAATACAATTATTACAATACAAAGTTATAAATAAGCATACAGGGTAAAAATTAAGCTCCTTTTTATTTATGGAGATGTGAATATAGGATTAAACAAATTCTAATATCGATCATGTTGTATTTAGAAATGTTCTAAGGCTGCACTTATAGTGCCTGGCGACGCCGCTCCAAAACAAATCAATCGACTCAGTCGCCTGTGCTTATAGTAAGCGCGACGGAGCGACGTCGCGTCTGAAAATTTGGAAGCCGGGTCTATTTGATTTTTTTAGGGACAGTCGCCACATGTGACTGTCTCTAAACCAATCACAGACCGTGGCGCGCCCCCCTTTGGTGACGTTGCTGGCGACAGTCGCTTCAAATCCAATTACAACTTTCGCTGACGGCGACGGGTGACATCATCGGTCGCTGTCGTCAGCCCTAGAAGCGCAGTCTTACACCAGGCCTACAACTGCCACCATCCCATGTTGCTCTGTGAATAGAATATCAGATAGAAATACTCCAAATTAACAGACTAACACAGAATTAGTATGCTAGTCCAGAGAGCTTTTGACCATCGCTGCTTTAAAGCCACATTCATTCAGTCAACTTTAAGGAATGAAATGTTCTTCCAAAAAGTAGTTTCTAGAATACCGAGTTGTATTATTATAAATTCTAGAACATCAGCATTTTGCACGTTTGCGACACCTTTTGTAGCCTTATACATTGTTTTTAAAGTGTAGGTGTACTTGACATTTTGCATATGTCGATAATCTGTACTTTGGCTTCTCTTCATTCCTATGTTCAGTGCACAAATATTGTTTATATATATTTTATTTTACACATTTGCATGTTTTTTTGGTGTTTGTTTTTACACAATGTTCTCTTAATTAATACATTCCCCCCCACTCTCTCATATCTGTAGATGGCCTACAGGCGACAGAGATTCATTATATCTCTAATACTGTGCCCACTTTTTTGTATCTACAGCATTTCAAGTGAAGGACAGGTTGCGAAATAGCAGCCCACAATTAGACAATGTCAGGTGCTATCCCCTTGAGGCTATTTGCTTTTGCCACTTGGCCCCTACTGTATGTCGTGCTGTGGTCTAGTCATCAGCTGCACCTTTTAAGTCACTCCCCCAAAGCTCGCCATCCACCATTTGCGGTTGTAGGACGAAGGGAACTGCCATTAGCGTTTTAGTGGTAGTGGAAAATAGGAAGGGGCGTACCTTAGCAATGTTGTGAAGGAAGAAGCGGCAAGATTTCATAAACAGCATCTATATGTGGGGAGAAGGAAAAGGAGGAGTCGAATGTAACCTTTAGGCAGCATGCTAGAGGGACTGGGTGGATAGTAGTGTTATTTACTGTAATGGAGAATGGAACAATGGGACCTGGTTTGGGAGGGAATGTAATAAGTTCCATCTTAGCCATGTAAGGCCTCGGACATAATGACTTCTCCCGTGCTGAGGCGCACGGAGGCTAAGGGAAAGCAGGTGCTTTCCCTGGCCATACTAGACGGGGCGTGCTGAGGAGCGTCCCGGAGCTGGTTCGCCCTCATTGGGCGAACCGCTCACGTGACCGGCCTGTCGCGCCGAGAAATCAGTTTGAACTGATTTATTGCGCAACGCAAGCCCCCACCTGCTTCCCCGCACGCCGCATAGACGCGAACACTGCCTTAAGGCAGTCTGTTCGCTCGCGTCCGCACGGTCTGCGGCACCATGTCCGAGGCCTAAAGCTTCAGGCAACGAAGGGCCATCCAGGCTGAGAGTGATGATAGGCACTCTGTAATTTTTGACTGGACTGTCAATTGAATCACACTGTAATTGAAATCAGGGTGAAACTGGAATTTTGGCATTTGAGAGACTGATTGTGGTGACATCTACTAAAAATCTCAAACTACTGCATTATTGTACCATTGGCAGGTTTTCAGATATACAGTAGAAGAGTACAACAACAAAAAAATCAACTGGACCCAAATTCAGGATTATATGCTCACTGTAAAAATAAATAATACTATTAATAATAATAATATGCCTCTTGGCATTCATGTCTATTAAGGCCATAACAGAGCAATACATTATTTTTTCAGGTCAGTATTTATTTATGTATATAGCACACAATAAAGTTTTTTTTGCTGATAATTCTGTAGCTACCTCAAATGATTGAGCAGATGAAACCGTTTGTCAGCAGACTAAATTGGAGCTATGTAGACCACTGGACACAGACACACATACTGTACATATATAAATACAGACATAATAATAATAATATACAATATGCTCCTCGCAGAGCTCTGTCAAGATTTGAGTACATCAGCCACAGTCTCCTAGTCACGCCATGTATAAACCAATGTGGCTAAATAAACAGGTAGGGAAGGAAATGGAAAAGAAGAGGCAGGTAGATTCTTGAAGTCAGAAGGGACGGAGGCATCATATCAGAATGATGAGGAATGTTAAAAAAGTTGCAAAAGGCAATCAAATCAGCATAAATGCATAATGAAAAAAGGTATGCAATAGAAACCGTACCATAATAACAAAAAGATTAGAAAATAAAATATAGGACCCTTTCAGTGTGAGATGGGCAGGCAAATTATTAGAGATAAGGAAAAAGCAGAGGTATTAAATAATTAAACAGTACTTCTGTATTTTCCAGGGAAGAATCAATTGCAAAAATAGTGCCACAGGAGGAAGCCACAACCTCTATATTAACGAACAATTGGTTAACTGAGGAAGAATTGCATAGACGGAATGATAAAATTAAAGTGAATAAGACACCTGGCCCCCGATGGCATGTACTGTACCCAAGAGTTCTTAAAGTCCTACGTTCAGTAATAGCCAAACCATTACATGTCATTTTTAAGGGCTCCATTTCAACAGGTTCAGTACCACAAGGTTGGCATAAAGCAGACATAGTGTCTGTCACGGTAGACCAGGTCTTTTAACACATTTATATTTAAGGGATCAATCACAAGACAAAACAAAGCAGTGAAATAAATTGTGTTTTTTTTGGATAAGACCTCGGAAACACACAGAAATACAACATTTAGAAAATATACACACTTGCTGGGGTCTGGGATTGAGATCTAGCCCTTTCCTAGTTGCAGCCTGCTTCAGCAAAAAGGCGTTACCCTGCCCGCTGCGGTTGGTTCCAGCCTGCTGGCTAGGCCTCTCCATGCTTCTCTGTGAATAGCTCTTTCACTCAGAAGCACATTCGAGAAGCTCACCAGCAGCTGCTTCTCTTCTTCAAATCTACCTCTTTCTTCTGCCTTTTGTCACCAAACTGTTATTTCCTCACAGGAGAAACACACAAGGCATTGTAGTTTTAAAACACCGCAATACTGAAACTTGATCCCTAGAGCTAGCACTCTACAATTTGGACCTAAAATGTGGGGTCTTGGACTAAAACCCTGTTCTAGGACACCAGCCCCTACACCCAATACAGTAACATTTGATCCCTAGAGCTGACACTCTAAAACTCGAATCTGCGAGTGGGGTTTCTAAAACGGCATACAAGCCTCCTAGACCAGTTCTAATACCTTGCTGGCAAGCAATACAGGTTAACCCTGTTTGCCCCAAATATCCCCCTTTTTTACTCATGTTCCTGAAGTCTCTGCCCTGCATCTATTTCTCATAAGGGTGTCGAGTAACCGAATATTGGGGAGCTCAGGTATATATAGTAGAGAACAAACACAAGCATATGGTGCAAATATGTCTATTCAAGTGGTTGGTTTTCTAATGCAGTTTAGTACAATCCAATGAAATTTGTACTTACAAATTTCTCAATGAACACGTGTATGTAAGGTATGTAAAGGTATCTTTGCTTGGGGATTTGTAGTTATCATCAAAAATCACACATAGATGTATGTGGTGGGACCTTAGCGGGATGAAACAAAAACACAGAACATAGCGCAGACCGTTCAAACTCTATCTATAAAAACCAATGTAAAAAATGCACTCACATTTTGTAAAATGCAATGAGGCAATTTAGGATGATATTATCCCGCCAACTGTATTAACACTCCCGCAATCTGAGTGGCATGCGATGCCCGTCTCCACGAGTCTGAAAGGGAATTCCTCTGAGCAGCTGGAGGCAAAGCCGTCGATCTGCTGACGGCTCTGTGTACGTCTTCCTCTTGCGTCACTCGGGACCCTTACATCTCACGTCTCTAGAAGCCCTCGGACGGTGGGGAAAGCGGTAAGGTGGGCAGGCTGAAATCATCCAGTGTATCCCTCTGCTGCCTGAAGTATGCTGACACTCTAAGCGTTTCACCATGAAGGTTTCTCATAAGGGACCATACATACAAGGCAACCCACTTATAAGCTTGCTCAGACAGCTATGGGACCATGAGTCAAAGGGAATACAACATAGCATGCATTAACTGGCCCACTGGGCTTACATAGTTAACCCCACACACGCGGTTCCTAGCTTATAACCCTTTGGGGGACAGTATAAGGGGAACAGAATTACAGGGCAACACGGTAAGGTACAATATTAGACCCACGAGCTGACACTCAGCCCTTGCCATACGGTCTCTGGGGCAGCCAGCCGGGCTCCACCTTTATTAATGAAGGCCAGCTACCCCCTACCGTCACAGTGCCTATTAGTAATACCCGGTACCCGGTCTACCCGGCCATATTTTTTTTCAACTTTATGTTTTATTCAGTTTTCACACATACAGCAGTTATAAAAACAGTGTATAACATGGGTCAACTTATTCGCCGTATGTACTGCCACTTCAATTCCTAACTAAACACACTACACAAAGACTCAGGGGGGGGGGAAGACACACTAGGGGAGAAAAAAAAGGGGGGATGGGAAAGGGGAGGACCCCCTCTGCCACTGCTCCTGGATCTGCCATGTGCTGCTGCTTTTCCAGACCTCCCGGACTCCCCGTGTGCCCTTGCGAACCACTTTATTCAGGGCCGCAGCCGTCCCTATCAGTCATGCCCGTCTTTGTGTTGCAAGCACTGCCATTCATCGAAGGAGAACTCACCTTCCACTATCACAGCCAAATGGTGGCATTGCTCACCCCCGTGATGTCTGTTTGTGCCAGCCACGGAAACCAGGCTTTTTGAAAATTTGAGCCAGTGTCATTGACCAAACTCGTCAATTTCTCCATCTGGCAGACGAACCAAATTCTGTTCCGAATATTATCTATCGATGGAGTCGTGTTTTGTTTCCACAATGCCACTGTCTCACTACCCGGCCATATTTAAAGTACCCTGATATTACTCGGAACCGACCCAGAGGGCTAAGACCCGTTTCAGGGTAATTTATGTTATACTCTGCTCCCTCGGCCCTCCTCTTGGAGAACGGCAGGAGCAGAGCAGCAGAAGAGACATACCTGCAGATGTCGGCGGAGTGTGTGGAAGACCACAGTGACATCCTTGTGGCGGTTGGAGCAGAGGAAGACATCCTTCAGCCGGTGGCAGCAGAGGATGACATTCTTCACAGCCGGTGCCTCTGGGAGCAGAGGAACATGTGATAGGAGCAGGAGCATTACTATTGGACAGCAGAGAAGGAGCTGCACCAGAAGTCGGACTGCTGGGACGTGCGCTTCCCTGACTGTCCAATAGTAACGCTCTTGCTCCGGTCACATGTTTCTCTGCTCCCACCGACACCGGCTGTGAAGGATGTCGTCCTCTGCTGCAACCGGCTGAAGGATGTCTTCCTCTGCTCCCACCGCCACGAGGACTTCACCAAGGTCCACCTCACCATCCGCCGGTTGCAGCTAAGTCAAAACTACACAGCTGGGTAATTATTATTTTTTTTTCTGGGTACCCGGTACAGGTTACCCGGTCATTTTTTGGACCCGGTACATCCCTAGTGCCTATATTTAAAAAGGGAGCTATATCACTACTGAAGAATTACAGACCTTTAAGCCTGACATCAATAGTTGTGAAGGTTTAGAACGGGATAATATTCAGTAATACCTAATGGATAACAACATTATTAGTAACAGTTTGGCATGATCTAACCTTCATAAATCCATACCGTATATTAGTTTATTTGAGGTAAGTAGGAATTTAGACCAGGGTAATGCAGTTGATGTGGTTTACTTGGATTTTGCAAAGGCATGTGATACAATGCCACACGAGGTTAGTGTACAAAATAAAGCAAATAGGACTCGGTAAACATATTTGCACCTGGATTGAAAACTGGTTTAAGGATTGACAACAGAGAGTTTTCATAAATTAAACCTTTTCAGGTTGAGCTAAAGTTCTAAGTGAAGTACATCAGGGATGGTACTGGAACTCCTGCTTTTTTACTTGTTTATTAATGAGCTTGGGGTTGGCATAGAGAGCAAAGTCTCCATCTTTGCTGACGACACTTAATCGTGTAAGGTAGTAAAATCTGAGCTAGATGTTATTTCTCTCCAGAAGGACTTGGATCAACTGGAAACTTGGGCAGGTAAATGGCAGATGAAGTTTAATACAGATAAATGTAAGGTTATGCATTTGGGAAACAAGAATAAACTGGTGAATGGGGAAAAATGAGTTAAATCCTTGATGGAGAAGGATTTAGGAGTGCTTGTAGACAGCAGGTTTAGCAATAGTGTCCAATGTCATACAGTTGCTGCAAAGGCAAACAAGATCTTATCTTTCATTAAACAGGGTATGGATGGAAGGGATGGAAACTTAAGCATGTCACTGTATAAAGCCACACCTGTGTAAGACCGCACCTTGAATATGGAGTACAGTTTTAGGCACCTCTCCATAAAAGATACATTATGGAACTAGAAAAAGTGCAGAGAAGAGTCACCACATGAATAAAGGGCATAGAAAATCTGACATAACAGGCTAGCTAAATAATATTTATTTACTTTAGAAAATAGGCATCTAAGAGGCGATATAATAACTGTATACAAATATATTTGTGCCAAGTACAAGGAGCTTTAAATACAACTATTCATCCCAAGGGCAATACAAATGACACAGGATCATCCCTTAAGGTTGGAGGAAAATACATTTCCCAGCAACAAAGGAAATGGTTCTTTACAGTAAGGCAGCCGTGCGGAAACTGGGTGGCGCGACCCCCAGGGGGAGCGCGAGACTGAGTGCGGGGGGGGGGCGCAGGGTTTTTTGAGGCCCCGGGGGAGCTGCATGGCCTCTGTAAACCTAACTTGGCTCCGGCGGCTTCTCACACGCGTCGCCATGGCAACGCGGCGTCAAATGACGTCATGTGACGTCATGTAGCTATGGCAACATGAGGTCATGACGCGGGGGTGAGGGGGTGTGCGGAGGTAAGGGGACCGCCGGTAGGGGGGTGCAGGGAAAAAGGTTTGCGCCCCCCTGCAGTAAGGGCAGTTAAAATGTGGAATTCATTACCCATGGAGACTGTGATGACAGATGCAATAGATGTCTTCAAATAAAAGGTTGGGTATCTTTTTAGAAAGGAAAGGTACAGGGATATACCAAATAAGAAAACATGGGAAGTTGGGAAGGAATTTATTTTACCCTTATGAGACATCATTGGATGATGTTTCACTGAGGTTTTTTGTTTGCCTTCCTCTGGATCGATATACTGTAAGTACAAATATAGGATAATTATCTGTCATCTAAATTTAGCATAGGTTGAACTTGATGGACATATGTCTTTTTCCAACCTCAGCTACTATGTAACACATTATTTGCAATGCAATGCCACAGAGCAGGGGACTTTCATAATTGAGCATTTGTTTCACAACCACCAGCACATAGTCCAATCAATTGTAAATGATTTATAAATCATTCTCTTAGAGTATTACCTTTATTTCTGCATGCTACAGTTAATCTACATTTACAAATCAAAATCAGGATGCACACTGTATAAAATTCAAATGTCAGAAATCTTTAATCCATTTAGTAATGCTAGCAGAAGGTCACAGGGAAAGAAACATCGACCAACTTTTTAAGCAATGTTGCCTTTTGTCACAGTCATTTTGTTTAATGTCTGACATTCCAGTATGTGTGTAATATTCCGTTTTGTCTTGGTGGGTACTGGTTCTTGCAATCACCACTTAAACTGTTTAGCATTGATAACAAATTATACTTTGTTACAGCTGATACTCTAATTTACCTCCCTCCCCCACCCCCCAGATTTACTGTAAGTGGGGATATAAACTACTGTGGCTTACATTTCACCAGAGTGCTAATATATCCGGTGGAATTGACTGTTCTCATATACTGTACATCTTTTATGCTTAATTCCTTTTGTCTCTGAGTCACTGATTCTGCACTGATGTGTAGCAACAAGATTTTCACAGTCTTTCTGAGGGAACCATAGCACAATCTGTGTTTGTTTTTAGTGACATTAAGTTTATATTTTAGTCTTTCCGCAGCTAGTAGTGCAGAAATCTTAATTGTCAATGTATGCATGTCGTTTTGTTTCAATATACAAATTGTGCATGCCATAAACAAGCTGATGTGTAGTGCAAACGAGACTTGTAGGGGCCATTGTTAAAATGGACAAAAAGCAAAAGATGACACACTGTGCTCATTTGCATGTCATTACCCAGGATGCAGTGGAAGCAGTGTGTGCTAGGAGATAATGGGGAGGTGCAAAGCAGGGTTGCAGACCTACCTGTCTGAGACGTGAATGTGCTCACAAGTGGTATTTTTATTTTCTGTACCCTGTACGGTGGAAGGTTTTTGTTATTTTTTTACTCACTATAACTTTTTTGGTCTGGTTGTAGCTTCACACTGAGACCCAAAAGGTTGAAACAGCGGGTCTATGAGTAAGTTTACTAGCTATGCACTTCTTTAACCCAGGCTGTGCTGAAAAAGCGGTGTAATATGGCATAAGCTTATAGGAGTTCATGTTAAAATGGGCAAGAAGCAAAAGGTGACAGTGTGCTCATTTGCATGTCATTATCCAGAATCCTTTGCTTAAATAGAAGCATTGTATGCTAAGAGATAATAGCGAAAGGCAGGGTTGCAGACCTGCCTGAGACATGTGAATGTGATCCCAAGTGGTATTTGTATTTGCTGTACAAAAGAGCTTAGATAATTTCTGATAAATTACATGCACAGAGAACGGAGTTAACATTTCCATACTTTCAAAAAGTTTTTTGATAATGTAACTCCCTGTGTGTGTGAGCTCACACACTGTCACACTGCCTCCTGGCAGGTTCCTCGCCAACGTGACTGTGATGGACGAGAGCTGCCAATACTAACGGCAGGACTATGAGTGAGAGGAGCCTTTAAAAGGCAGAGCCAGCCATGTTGGATATGATCTGCGTGGACATGAGCACAGCAGGTTGGTTTGAGGTCTGTAGAGAGAGTGCATGTGGTGACAGGAGCTGAGAGCTACAGTTCCAAATTGGAAAAGAGGTCATGTGCCGCTGGAGGCGAGCCTCGACAGCTATAAAGACACTGTGGTACCGAAGCACCTTTTCGAAGAACAGGCCTGCAACAGGTTCAATACAATACAAGCTCCCACGGTGTGCTGGCACCATCATAAGCCAACATACCCAGGATTGGGTGGCTACTATACCACTGATACTCACATCCGCGCAGCCCTATTTGGGGGTGTTATTGACCGTGTGTACAGTGTGTAGTGATCCTTTGCTGAGGGTGACAGGGTGCCTGAATTTAATAAGTGCATAGTAAGATGAGATAATTACCCATACCTGTATTATTCCTGCCGTCTGACCATACGCCACGTGTGGCCTAGAAAGTAACAAGGGACTCAGGCCCCAGTCTCGGCGATAGTTGTAAGTTTGAGAGCGAAAAGTAGATGGGTTACAATAAGAAAGTATAGTGGTTTGCTCGGTGATAAAAAAATATATATTTTTTACAGTGCACTGTATCCTGTAAAATATTCTTTAGAAAATAAAGGACTGTTTTACCTCTACAAAGGCAGATGGTCATTCAAAGATTTGGCAACCTGGACTCTCTGACAAAGCATTTAGGGATGGCAAGAAAGGCTATTCTCACAATTTAGCAGATGCTAACCTAAATGTAATAAAACTAAAATCCAGCATCATTTAAAAACAATCCTGAACATATGTGTTGCCTTAGTCAGAAATCTGTTTATAAAAGTCCATATACAGTAGTTTCTACTTTTGCTTCTCGCTGTGATCTGGAACAAAACAGCAACAGCAGCCACACTCTTTTCAACAAAAGGTGTTCAAAATTAAAGTTTCCTCACACAATTTCATGTTATTTTACTGATATAGCAAGCGTTGCTGCACCCGTTCTCACACGCGTTACCGCTGGCACAGGTTTTAATGTGTTACTGTGCGGACTGCAAATTTTCAATCCAATGGAGCCATGAATCACAATTTTGTAAACTAATCACAGGATTTTGCACATTGCCGTGCCATAGTGAGGGCAATAATAGCCGCTACATTAGTATTTTAAAAAATACAAGAGAACTAGATGTTTATTCATGGTGCTAAACTTTTGGGCTTTTAAAGGTCAAGTACTGTGAGCTGTTGATACTGTAAACTGGGCAACTTTTCAAAAACCCTAATTGAAGGTTCTAGCTCAAAAATAGTGAGGATTGAATCCAAACCCGTACCATGGCTTGACCCCGCATAACCATAATGAGGCAAAATCTTTATTTCTGCGTCCGGCTCAGGCTCAAGAAGAAATGCAGCGAGAACAAGCGTGCTCTTCTCATGCCATATCGCCACAGCATACTTGCCAATATATAAAATCAGTTGTTAGTCACTGCAAGTCCACTACTATGAGACGCTGAAAGGGGAGACAGATTTATATAGACAGTTGTGTGGTGATCTAATAAAAGTCGTATACCATCTGTGACAGGGTGAATTCACTATACCAACACTATGCCTGGGAGACCTATGTACAGGTCTGGAGTCCAGCAGTGACCTGGTTAATCCCATCTTGAGAAAAGGCTGTGATAATTAACCTGATCCCAGATGCCTCGTTAAGGGGCTTCAAGAACCCAGAGTTCCCACTTGTTCCTGGTTCCTGTCTGAACCAGAGAAACACATATTGAAACTCAGGAGGGAGACAAGCCTGCAGCAAGGTCTGTTACAGTGGGACACGTACCCTTGTTCTTTGTGTTGTTCGTGGACTTGAACCGCTCTTTCTGGGAAAAGGGCAAAATCCTGTCATGGACTATTTATTTAACTGGACTGTTCTAAGCTGTTTTTTTGTTTTTTTTGTTACTTTACAGCTATTCTGAATGAAGCTCTTTTTGTGTTCCCTGTTTTTGTGGCTGAATTACCACGCCTATTCAGATAATCCACGTGTTGTTGCTTTGTTTGTCGCAGCAACATGTGTTTCAAGTGGGATTCTAAGCAGCCCCGGTTCCGAAGTGCCCCCAAAAAAATGGAACATTTTTTAAAGGGTATTCTGCAGGAGCAGGCCAGGCAAAACGGACTACAGCAAGCCCTGCTCCTATCCCAGCAACAGGCAGCGCAGGATGTAAAACAAGCCAGGCAAAACAGACAAAATGAACTACTGATGCAGGATCGAACCAGGCAAAATGGACTACTGCAGCAGCAAGCCCAGTTCCTAACCCAGCAGCGGGCAGCGCAGGACAAAAGGCAGGCCAAGCCCAACAAACGTATGCAGCACAGGATGAAAGGCTGACCAATGTGCTGTCCTGGTCCCCTTAGTCTGTCAGACCAAAACTTCCAGATAACCCACTGATTTTCCCGGGACAAATATAGCTGGCTGAGGATCCAGAGACGTTCCTGGTAACCTACACTACCGACACACTTTATTGAAGTGTGGTCGGTACCGCAAGCCGGGAAATCTCCCGGCTTGCTAGTGGCCGCCCCTCGGCGTGTGACGCGCGGTCACGCGTCATCGGGAGCGTGCGCCCCCTGCACGCGTGTCCAGGGGCTCCCCGAGGGAGCCCTGGTGTCCCGCGATCGCGGGACAGCGGCAGGGGGTTCCGGGGGACCCGGCGGACCCGGCAGCGGTAGGGAGAGCGCCCCGATCGGAGGGCGCTCTTCCGCTGCTTCGGCGCGCGCCCGTCACACTCGTGCCGCAGCAGTATGAAAGGGTCGCCAGAGCCCCGGGGTGGTTCGCAGATTGCTGGGCAGCCGCTTTGGCCCGCTCCTTATTGGAGAAGCACAAGCCACACATGAGGGTCGACCTGCAGATCAGGCTATGGACTATAATCAGGTAAAATCAGCAATCCTGGATCACTTAGGCCTGACCCCAGAAGCCCATTGGCAGCAGTTCTGAAACTTAAAATACACGTCGAAGGTGAGACCCCGGGTTATAGCTCAGTACTTTCTGGGCGTGTACTCGGTGGATACAACGCGAGCAGCGCACCAAGGAGGCGATTCTCAAACAATTCATTTTGGAACAATTCCTACAGGTGATCAACCCTCCTGCATGATCCTGGAAAAAAAGCCATGCAACAGAAACCCTAATTCTAGCTATTTAGCTCATGGAAAACTTCCTTCGGGCCAAGGACCAGGAGAATGTCCTAAGCCCAATGGCACAGTCTTCAGTAGCTCTGGCTGCCACCCAAAGAGGAAGGCGGACCAGCATATAAACTATAATCCATCCATTTATGGCCTCCAAGCTCCAAAAAGGGATCAGCCGTTTCTGCAATGGAGAGGTCCTGACACCTGTCCCCGCCGAGACCCTCGCCTACTTCCTGATGTCGCATGCAGGACCCATCCGACTCCTGGTCTCCTGTCCAACCGAGAGGTATTCACGTTAAACCCCTGCAAGATAGCGCTCTCCATTT
Source organism: Ascaphus truei (assembly GCF_040206685.1). Classification (NCBI taxonomy): domain Eukaryota; kingdom Metazoa; phylum Chordata; class Amphibia; order Anura; family Ascaphidae; genus Ascaphus; species Ascaphus truei. The sequence continues at coordinate 56,435,980 of NC_134485.1, forward strand.
TCTACCTACGGGAAACAGGGCTACAGTCATATGGAATGCTCACAGATGGATTGTTCCTTCAGAAGGATGGTCACCTAAGCCTTCCCCAGAGAAAGTTGCAACTTATTTCCAGTCCTGATTGGGGGTAAATCTGTCCAGGCCCTTGTGGATTCAGGCTCTGGGAAAGCCCTGGTCTTCCAGGAACTTTTACTGCTTGAATTGCTTTCCTATGACTCCTCATGGAGCATAGAATGTATACATGGTGATATAAAATGGTACCTCACGACCAACATCCTGCTACAGTTAAAGTAGGTGTCGCTCCTTGGTTCCCTGCCCCAGTCTTGCTGGGCTGGAACTGGCCCTATTTGTCCAGTTTACTGGCTCCCTCCAAGGAGGAGTTTCCTCTGATACAGGAGAAGCACGGGAAAGTCTTCCCCCTTCTCTGCTGATACATTCACAGGGAGACACCGGGTTCCAAAATCTCAGAAACAAAGATGCTGGGACAAACAGGACTGGTTACAAAAATCTGGGACTCAAGGTAACAATACTAATATGCATAAGTAACAGGTAATGACTTGGGATGGCCAGAAGGCAGGAGAGACCGTTACTGGAGTCTTAATGTAACTGTCTCACCCTGATTTTCGGCAGAGAGAAGAATTAGTCCTTGCCAGACTGTATAAGAAGGTGGTAAAAATCGATGATAGTGTATTGAATGCATAAGGTGTAATGGTGGTCCCTCATTCTGAATTGTTGAATGATATTCTGTATGGGGTGAACAAGCATACACAACCAGTGGAGATCACCAGACAAATTTTGGTCCCTAAGGTTAAAGCTGTCTTCACCCTAGCCCAGGGATGCACAAACTGGGTGGTGTGCCCCCTAGGGGGGGGGGACGCAAGATTTTCTAGGGGGGTGGCGTGGTGGTTACAGAGGCTCCATGTTCTTCCCTAAGGCATTTTAATTAAATGCCTGGGGAGGCGTGGGACCTCTGTAACTGTCCTACCTGCGCTCTGCTGACTCTTCAGCAACAACGCGGCGTCAAGTGACGTGATGCATCGCCATGGCAGTGCGCGCCAATGACGCTGCAGGGGTCATGTGATGGGAGTCTGGACTATTCTAAGCTGTTTTGTGTTACTTTACACCTAGGCTGAATGAAGCTCTTTTTGTGTTGCATATTTTTGTGGCTGAATAAACAAGCCTATTCAGATAACCCATGTGTTGTTGCGTTATCCCTGCAACACCATCTAACTTGCTTCATTACTAGTGTTTCTATATCCATTTAGTATCAGTTTGGTTAATACTGTTTACCAAGTGGTATATTTTTTACTTGGTTGGGCAGAGACTATACCGACATCTGACTAGACTCGCTACCAGTCCAGTGTGTCTACAGTATGCTACTTTACCCATTCAGTGCTTGCTGAATTAACACTGTTTCTTACAAGAGGAGAGTGTCAGTGGTTTCTGATAAATGGTACCAAAGATCATTCATCGTCCAGATTATTTGTTTTATTTTTATTTTTGCGAATAGTAAACCACATATATTTTATTATCATTACTTTTGCTAAATAGGTTGTAAATGTCAAATTCTTAAATAGAAAGCAGAAAACAGCTCCTCGTTACGTGATTTTAGGATTTGTTTCAGTAAAATTCAAGTTCTCTCCATAATCCAAAACCAAAACAATCCACTGTAGACAAAACCAAAGTGGACAAAAATGATGTATAAAACGGGTCATCATTGATACATGAGATTAATATCCAAATTAACAGTGGTGGACTTCAACCTTTACACTTCCACTGTCATTTATAAACGTCCTAAGACCTGGTGCATGCTGCGCCCTTAAGCCTCCTCCTTCCCCTCTATGCTGAAGCTGGGGGTCCAGCTCTTCCGCCTCTGAACTTTAATTGCTCCTGCCCCTCGTTGACCTGGGTGTGGAGGGGGGGGGGGCGCATGTGAAATCAGACTTCATTGGTTCCCCTCACTGATCACTCCCCACACCAGTCCCTACCAGCTGTGATGATCTGGGGGGTCCAGTAGCAAGGGCAGTCTGCTTTGCAAGAATAAAACAAATACCAATATGAGATTGCTGAAGTCACATGACCTAATATGCATTTGAGACCAACACCAAATAAAAGTATAAATTTGAAAATACAGGGCATGGGTTACTAGAATATACCACAAAACTGACACACAAATCATTGTTTGAAAATGTTATTGCAATAATCTTTAAATTCTCTTGGTCACGCACATGAAAATTGTATTGGCAGTAAAACAGTTAATAACATTTTACCTTATGTATCCACAATTATGTTGTTACACACTTTCAATTGCCAAAATATACTTTTAAAGAAAAAAAATGCAATGTTCTATCATCAGAGCAAATGAGAAAAAAACTAAAAGTACAGTATGTAATACAATGTTAATTTATTCAAAATAATGTAAGCAAATACTGACGAGAATGTAAATATCTGTTTAGCCTGCATATTTCAACCTACTAGAATATCCCTAATGACATTTTAATTACATACTGTACTTTATATGGCACATGGAATAATAACAATGTTATTTCTGTATATCCGAAATACGTTGCAAAGCCACATAAATATTTAGCAAATAGTGTGTAAAGTTGTACATAAGGTAGAATATACAGTATAGTTTTACTGTAAATGTAAGCAATTGCTTTATAATGTATAGATCTTGGCAACTTTTTCAGTTTTATTGTGTGTGTGTGTGTGTGTGTGTGTGTGTGTGTGCGTGTGCATATATATATGTGTGTGTGTGTGTGTGTGTGTGTGTATATATATATATATATATATATATATATATATATATATATATATATATATATATATATATATATATATATATATATGTATGTGTGTGTGTGTGTGTGTATGTTGTTTCCTTTCATTGTAATTTTGCTCAAGGTAAGTTTGAATCTTCCTACTCAGGATGCTTTGCTTTACCTACTAAATGCCTGTGGCAAAGAAAATTCAGCAGAACTGTAACCCGTTATTATCCTACTGTGTATACAGTATATCGTTTTTATATACGGTATAAGCAGTACTGCACCATAGCTGGAAGGACCTACTGTATGGAGTGTTCCAGACTCTCCATGTAGATTTTTGTGGTCTAGTAATGAACTCTTTGACAAAGCCCCACAGGGATGAAACGCATTAGAGCGCTGAGGGGGGACTCTCTCCCTTTTTAAATCTGTATTTTGCCATGATCTAATAAAGGCATTTTTTTTGCACAGTCCAGCCTTCATCCATTTTTTTTCAAGCAGTGCCCGCTGATTTACTCACTTCATTGGGAGGATTTTCTACATGTAGATTTTAGTGGTCTAGTAATGAACTGCAGAACACAACAAAACAAAAGACAGCACACAGGAAGAAAATCGCAAATAGTTGTAGTGAAAACACACAAACACATATCATGGATTTACAATTAAAAAGGTTAAAAGCGTCTCCACGATCTCCTGTGAGAGTAGGAAAGATCCGTAGTTGGAATTCTGCAAGAGCCCGGTGCACCCAGTGTTTGGTTCTAAGTGTAGCCGTGGCTGGTCCAGACTATACTTTATGCCTCCAGTCACGTAAGTCCCAGTAGTTATAGACAGTGGCAGGCTGTTCTGTGGGGTTTATCTCCCCCCTCCCCCATATGCTGCCTCCTTGAGTGTCAGGGGTGGAGGTCAACTGAGTCTGTTTACAGCCAATCATGGTGCAGACTCTGTGCCCTCCCCCTCTGTGCCTTAGGGAGGAAGTGCCCTAAATTATAGTCAGTCTAGTTGTGAGTCTGCTCTGAGGAGGAGTGGAGCTGAGTCACTCACAGCCAACAGGAGACAAGCTCTCAGCCCTTTAAAGGATTGAGGGTAGGAGACCTACCAGATTGCAAGGCCTCAATATTGCAAGAAGGCCAGTACCATCCAGAAGCCTGGGACTGATCCTGAAAACCCTATGCATACTCTGTAATGACAACTGCAGTGGTTGCCTCAATAAAGGATCCTGTTTTATATACCTCTGCCTAAGTAACAGTCTATTGGATAGAGGTATGTTTGAGAACTGTCATGGTGGGGACGGTCTCCAGTACACCCGAAGCCTGCTGCCTATGACAGGAGGCGCTGACACCATGAGAAGAGCCTGACGGATCACAGCATCCTGGACCATCACAGGTATTTAGCACCATGACGCCTGAAGCAATAGCAAGATCTCCCAGAGTGGGGGGGAGGGTCGGAAGCAGCACTACTGTACATAAGCTTGAAAATCCAGTATTGTTCCCTGCGTAGCAGGTACAGATCCTTTGAAGTGAAACAGTACTGGTTTTTCATGCCAAAAATCATTCACGCTTTGGGTTTCAATGATGTAGTAGATATTACACCTTTTCTGAACAAGTCATTTTCAAGAATGGCTGTCTGCTGACACAACTATTATTTTTATTAATTTCTATTATGAAGCTATTTACATAGATTTTTTTTGTTTTATCAAATAATATTGATCTTTGAGAAATTTTAATCATAGTACTATTAGTATAATATTATATATGTGTATTTAGTTAAAGCAGCAGTTCAAGCTGCAAATAAGTTCTAACAAGTTCTAATAAATCAGTTCTGTACTATGAGGAAATACTTGTAGCATTTAAAATTTGTAAAAATGTTTTAAAGACATTTTTAATGTTTCTAATGTAAGAAGCTTTCCAAAGTGACAGCCCCCTTCCCCTTCTGATAGGCTCTGGCTCTTGAACCCCGCCCTCTCTCTAGCAGTGAACCAATTGCATCTAGTAACTGCCCAGTCAATCATATTCCAGGAACTACATTGCCCAAAATGCTGTGCAAGAACTGAATTAAATAGCCCAGAACAAGCATCAACAACAACAAAAACAGGCGATTCCAAACATTTTAATGTAGTATGGATATCCATCAAAGTGAGTCATATTATGCATTTTATAAATTGTCATTTTGTGTCATACTCAAGAAATATACATTTAAATACATTTCCTTTCTCTGTAGTTGAAAGTGATGCCCTAGTCCCATTTAACGCAGTGGGGACATACTGTAGTGTTCCATTATACCTCTTCACAGAATCTTGGAGGTGGGGTAACTGTAAAATATTTAATAAAAAATGTTCATGATATTATGGGATTTTCCCTTCCACCAAATTATTGTCAGGGGCTGTGGTAACTACCCCAAACATAGAGCCTTAACAGTGTACCAACGTACAACAGACCCTAGACTTCACGCAGCCTAGAGAAGGAACAGGATTTCGTAGTGGATACAACACAATGGACCAGATCCAAGTCGTACAAGAAGTGATTACCCGAAGTAATATATACAGTATATATAAAAAAAAGTTCCCTGCACTTACACAACAAGATAAGAGACACTGTAAGGATTAAGTCAAAATGTTACTAATAATTAATATCACTAGTTAACGACAATACAATATGTGGAAAAAAAGGCATACATTCACAGCATGAAGAATCAGAACCAACTGAAGGGGGAACTAAACGCCTAACACGGGAGTAAAAGGGGAACTACCATTTCGGGGGGAAATGGGTAAAACACAAAAGGTAAAAGGGGAGGGAAATGCAAAACATGAGGGGGGGCAGTAAATGAGCAGTAAAGAAAATCAATAAAGGAGGGCAATGTTTTTGGGGGGGTTAGCCCCTTCTTCTGATCCATTCCCACAGATAAGTGTCAGTGGTACTGTACTTCCCTTGAACTGTCCAATGCACAAATCCTCCCAACAATAGATAGAGCAAAAACACATTAAAAAAAACAGAATGGTGAATGTAACAGGGGAGTTATCCCTGTTAAGGAAATGTGCCTCTAATCCAGCAGTGTGGTGGTTAACTGCTGGTAGTCAATTAACCAACACCACCTTGCTGATTAGGTTCCTTAGAAAAACCTCCCTTTGAGACAGGAATGGAGATTGTGCCTGAGTCTCACAACTTGAGAGTGACCATGGGGACAGATGTCTTGAGCCTGCCAGAAGAAATACTGTAGCAGAGCTGCTTGCAAGACACAGGGGAAACTTCTAAACCTGAATGCTGACAAACCTGAGGAAAAGGTAGCAACCCAGGAACAGAGAAGACTTTCCCTCCAACTACAAGGAACAGATAAGACTTTCCTTTATAAGACTTTTTATATCTGCTCATTTCATGATATATGTTTGGGGCTGGGAGACATGCTTATCTAAAGGGAGTTGTGGACTGCATAGGTTTCACTAGAGATACTCCCAAGTGAATAGAAGCTTTGTTTGACCCCTTTGTTTGGATGGTTTCCTGATGTTAAGGAAACAGGCGCAATAAAAGCCTTATTTAATTTCACCACAACAAGTCTCCCTTGCATACCTCTGTGCGCGTCCTCCTACAGTGAAGTTCCCAGCACAGTAAAGGGAATTAGGGTCCCTTTTGTTTCCGTTGCACCACCACCACATCAGGGTTTTCTTTATAGGAAATCATAAATTTTTCATACTTTGTGCTGTTTACACACTATACTTAATATATACAGTATGATCTACCACTCATGTTAGGATTCATAGATTATGAAAAAGCATTTGATTCTGTCTACACCTCAGCGGTTTTAAATGCATTAAGAAGACAGCGTTGAAGAAGTGTACATTGATATTATTAACAACATTTATGAGAATGCCACATCTACCATTCGATTACATGAAGCTACTATACAAGCAAGAAAAGGATCAATAAGGCTAGGTCCCCAGTGGCCACGGCTGTGCACGCGATGACGTGCAGCCGCACACAAGGCACAGCCCTCTGTGGGGCAGGCCCCATTCGGCTTGTGTGCGTGCATAAGGCGCGATGAGCGACCGCCTTGTCCAAAAGACAAGATTTTTGTCTTTTGGTGTGGAGTCCGAGCATTGGCCAGCCAGGAGGGCGAACCAGCCGCGTCACATCAAGGCAGTTAATTCAGAAGCTTCAGACAACGCAAAGCAGTATGGAAAGATATATATGCTGGGTATTACCTGAAGAGAGAGGAAAAAGAATGAATGTGTTCAAAATCAAACAAAAGTATGTGATATCACCACAAGGGTGAAGAAAGTAAATGGCAGCGGACCAGATATATCCCATAAAGTGTATATATATATATATATATATATATATATATATATATATATATATGCAATACGATACCGTTTTGAGCGGATATCAAAGGCAGCACTCCACAAGGTTGTCAAAAAAGTTTTGTATTTAGTGTGACATATAAACCAACGTTTCGGTCCTCCACACGGAACCTTTCTCACCTTGAGAAAGGTCCCGTGTGGAGGACCGAAACGTTGGTTTATATGTCACACTAAATACAAAACTTTTTTGACAACTTTGTGGAGTGCTGCCTTTGATATCCGCTCAAAACGGTATCGTATTGCTTATTTGTTTCATATAGGATTTGCACCCACCTTTATCTACCTGACGGAGTGCCTTGTTCTCATCTATTCAGTATATATATATATATATATATATATATATATATATATATATATATATATATATATATATTAACACACATATTCCCAGATAGCTCAAACTCCTATATCCACCACATCATGAATATATATTTATGCCAAAATGAGTGCTACTGAGCGTGGCAAATGTATACAACAGAAGACACGGGTACCCAATGCTACATCAAATTGACAAAACATATATGGTAATGAGTATAAAGTTTAAATACTTGAATAATAATAGTAATTACTTGTTTTTTTAGTTAAACACTTTGGCCAAAGCGTCGTACGCCTGCATACCAACGTCAAGGTAAACCAAAAATGCAGGTCCATTCGGCTTGTGTGCGTGCATAAGGCACGATTGAGCGACCGCCTTGTCCAAAAGACAAGATTTTTGTCTTTTGGTGCGGAGGCCGAGCATTGGCCAGCCAAGAGGGCGAACCAGCCGCGAGACGTCATGGCAGATAATTCAGAAACTTCAGACAACGCAAAGCAGTATGGAAAGATATATATGTTGGGTATTACCTGAAGAGAGAGGAAAAAGAATGAATGTGTTCAAAACCAAACAAAAGTATGTGATATCACCACAAGGGTAAAGAAAGTAAATGGCAGCGGACCAGATATATCCCATAAAGAAATTACCATTATTTGACAAAGATGGTACTGGACTGGATTGCAAGAAAGATTAAAAGAGCAAGACAACGACCAAAATAAAATGGGAGGATGAAATCAGAAAATTTGTTGGAGCAACATGGAGAAGAGAGGCTTGTGACTGCAGTACCTGGAACATCTGTGGGGAGACCTTCATCCAGCAGTTGATCGACAAGGGCTGATGATACATAAATAAACTGTGTGTGTGTGTGTATGTATGTATATATATATATATATATATATATATGTGTGTGTGTGTGTATTTACATGTGTGTGTGTGTATATATATATATATATATATATATATATATATATATATATATATATATATATATATCTCAAAAGAAACAAAAAGCAATGAAGTAGCGCCTCTAATATAACCTGAACACAAGCTAATAAAATGAAGAACTAATTAACCCTACCATGAATTAGTCTATTGGGGTGGTTAAATGATGGCCAATGGCAATACTAAAAATCTGTAATCGCAAAGGAGATATGGTAGTGCATATAATGTTTAAATAAACACAATACTACAGTATTTAATAAAGATAATAAATATATAAACAATAATAAAACTCAAAATGTATAAATGCAATTGAAAACTTCTTCAAAATTGAATGAATAAAAAACCTTTAAAAAAACCTCTGAAAAAACAAAGTCCCGTTCCAAAAGCAATGACATCCAGGTCTTTGCAGCCCGTTTCAAAGGGATCACTACTCCCTGAATAAATCTGTGAAAAAAGAAGAAAAAAACAGGCGCACACCTCGTGCATTAACGTAATAACATATAATTTATGGAACTTAAAATCAAGCAAATGCCCACTCACAAAAGTACTGTAAAAATAAGCAGGTATGAGATTGGCTCTCATGTGCCAGCAACGCCGTCCGATTTGAACTAATAGCGTCCTCCTGTGTCTCTCCTTCGTGTAAAAGGATGGCCGGAAGTGAAGTCCTTCCAATTCGGTGTTCAGTGTATGGAGTCCCTCCGGGAACCAGCAGCTCAAGGATTCTTGTGCCGGCAGTATCACGGGTAGGGCGTGGTCTAACTGAGGCCGTCACTTGCCTATGAACTTTCGAGCCTCCAGGGCCCCTGGCTTCCACCTGCAGGTACAGGGGCTAGAAAGTCCAAGTGCAGGGTACCTTCAACAGCAACACAGGGTGTCTGACTTGGTAGTGCAGCATGGTGCCTCTTGTGACGAAGTCCTTAGTGACGAAACGCGTAGGGCGTTTACCAAAGAGGCGAGTTTGTGGCTGACATTACTGCACGAACATAGAGAGTACCTTGGAGCTGTTGCTTTTTTGCTTGGGACTGCTGTCGCTTCCGGTTTTGTAGTTGCCTGCTGGTGAGCAGTGAGAGCTGTGGGAGGTGTATCTGGAGGGAGTCTCTGACCGTGTTGCTGATTATTATATTATCTGGCTGCGGTGGCTCCAGTGCACCTTGCTGAACCAACGGATACACCAGAGGTGGCACCAACGGGACAGGCTGATACATTCCCTTCACAGCTTCAAGGCGATTGAGTATATCTCATAAATGCTATTATTTTTACTCTGTTTGTGAGTGCGCTTTTTATATTTTACAATCCCATAAATACTGTTTTATACTTTATCACACTAGGAGTGTGCCTGTTTTTTCTTCTTGTTTTCTGCAGATATCCTTGGGATTTGGTGATCCTTTTATACGGGCAGCAAAACTCCAGTGGACTAAGTAAATTTTTTGGAATTTCAACTGACATCTGGTTTTTATTTTATTTTTTATGTTTCATATTTTATATTTTTGCTATAGATTTCAGTTGTTTTTATCACAAATTCGCCGTTTTTGAGATTCTTTGGTCAATAGCCTTGTTAACTCTATCTTATTTACACAGCTGATTTATCCTTATCAAGCTTCCTAAGGCGCTACTCCAATTTGTTTGTTATATATATATATATATATATATACACACACACACACACACACACACACACACACACACACACACACACACACACACACACAATCTCTTCAGCCCTTGGGGATACACGTCTAGATAAAGGCCTCCACAATAATCTTCCAGATGCTGCATTTACAAGCCTTATCCTCAATGCCGCAACACATTTTCTGCATTCATCTAGAAAAAACACAAACGTGATATTAAACTGTCTTTATTGTCATTAAAAATAGATTCTAATGCTGGTAATCTAGTAAATCTAGGACTATGCATTATTTTGTTCTCTAGTACTCATTCCTGCTGCAGGTTGCATATTTCAGGGCACTTTAAACTTAATTCAGTGAATAGTGATTGTGCTATGTACTTAACTGTGTTACTGCTTACTAAACATCTTGTTTGGATTATCACGATGGCGCCGTCTAATCTTAGCCTATATATTGGAAGTAAAATAGTGCTTTTCAACTCCATTTGCAAGGGGACAGATAAGAAAAACATGAGTGGGAGGACCACTGGTATTGCAAAGTAATATTACATACATTTAAAATGTAGAAATTATTATATTCATCAGTCTCTGATAGGATTTTTTTAGTTTTTCAGATGTCATTTTTTTTTTTAAACTTGTGTGTTAACATTTTATGTTATGCCTGCATTAAGTAGTGTGGCACATTATAATATTTAGTAGAACATTTATGACATAAGGACCGTTCCCATACACCAAAATATGTCAATCGCCCAGATAAAAATCCTCTTCATGTCAATGTGAAAAGTTACATTACAGTATGTAGAATGTAATCGGAATAAAAAAATGCCCCTTTCTATTACTATGTGACAGCAAAAGAGTTTATTAATTTGTGTAATTGTGCACTATTTGAACATTAATAATACAATTGGAAATTACCCTTTTGACCTTTTTTATTTAAAAAAATGTTTTTAATGTATACGAAATAAAGAAAATAGCAGTAACATACAGTATAATCATGTGAATAAAGAGGAGCAATAGTTCCAAATTAGTGCTCAGTGTGTGTAATCCTGGTCCAGATATTGTAGAATTCTATGCATGGACCATATGAAAGTTTAGAATAATACATTGTTTATGTAAATGTCCATGACACATCAATGTAGTCTGCTTATTAAGTCATGATTATAATCAGAAAATAGTCACATTTATACTCCAGAACATGCCCGGAGGGGATGTCTGTGATGCCACAAGGTGGATACTCCAGACGCCCTCAATGCTTGTGGGATACAGTACTGAAGTTAGACTAAATGCATGCAAATATCACAAAATGGGTCTTAAGAGTATAGTGTGATAAATCACACAAAGATATTACTCACAACCCTCCAATCAGTGTGTCCATGTGTCACATGAATAGGCGTGCTTCCAGCCTTCGTTGAAGTCGAATACTTTGACAAAGCGCAGTGTTGCGCGAAACGTGTTAGATACTGTTCCACTATTCCTTTTTGGTATGTTGCTGATTACCTAATACATTTTTATTCTACGATCCAGCCTCCATAATTTTTTTGAGCAGTTCTCCGCCGAACTCTTCCCCAATGGGAAGCACTTCCGGTACAGTATAATAAAACCTTCTATTAATGTGTATAAATTGTTGAGCCATAACTGGCATGCTCAGACTTCATTTCTACATTAAAGATTCATTCTAATTTCTCCTATTCACTGCTTGTCACTATTTTCTGACCTCTTTTCCAATGGGCAATATATTTTCACAGTTTTTAACCTCCTACTTCTGCGTCCTTTTATCTTGCCGTTTAATATCCAGAACAAAGCCACATACTTGTGACATAAAACTGACACTTTGCCTGAGAGCTTTATATACAACATTGCAAAGGACTTTGTCACTGAAAACCTTTACACTGTCTTGTGTTTTTACTCGGTTTTCCTATTCATGATGCAATTCCTTCTCAACCTTTGCGAGCTCTCATCTGCTATCATTTCCACTTTCAACAATCTCATAAACCTCTCTTGACCCGTTTTCCCTTTCTAACTATTGATCTCCTGCATCAGCGGATTAAAAGTCATATTTACTAAATAGTGTTCTGCCATAAGACACCTGCAAGTGCCGGAATTGAACTTATGGCAGAGAACGGATTTGTAAACATTTCTCAAAGTGCCACCACATGTCTGCTTTGTTTCTCGTTTTTAAACAATTTGGAGTCTGTCTTAACCACTGCTAAGACAAGTGAAATTCACAGAACAAACTTTGATCAATTTTAGGTTTCTGAGGGAATATTACTTGTATTTATTTTGACTGACTTTCTTTCTCCTTTGCAAATTCCATTTGTATTTGCCTCTATTGCACTGCAGTCTATAGAGTTTTCCCCAACCAATAGTTATTTAGCTGGAACCTCTTAGCGTCTCCCCTTCCATTATCAACTTTGCAGTGTCCATATAATATATGTAAAACAAATAAAAAAAAAGGCAGGTAGTCAGTACAGTAGTTTAGTTAAGTGATCAAGTAGTGTTTTCATCTTTCAGCAGTTAATAACTACACCAGACTGCTTCTGCCGATCGGGGTCCAAAGCGGATTGAAGACCAAGGCACAAAAGCCCGTAATTTACAGATTTGATCTTGTTATTCATCATATTTACATGGAAAAATGCATGTTTACATTATAAAGAGGAGTTTACACTGGGCATACAAAATGAAACCAGATGCTGAGCATAGTAAGTTTATAAATGTGCTGCAGGAAAAAGGTTCAGCATGATGAGTATAAAACTGTACCAGAGGAGCAATGTGACAGGGTAGTGTAATAGCAGTGTCACAACTGGCTCAGGAGGGGCTAGCAACATAACGGTATCTGTGAGTCAGTCCAGCTGTTTCCCGTTACCATTGCAGCTGAGCAATAGGAGCATACGTGTCTTGTTGCTCAGGTAATTACGTAGGATACAGCCTTTTTAAACCTGAGGCTGACAGTCTGACAGACTCCTGTTACAGAGAGACACATTAAGAAGTGCTTTGTGGCTGAAGAAAGCGCTGACATCTCATCTTGAGGGGTGAGAAATATAGACCTTGGCTTGCTCTAGGCACCCTCCATGTACTTTGTTTATTTCTTATTGTAGACAAAATAAACACTACTATCTCTATAAACTTTACTTTCAATTCCAGTTTGCAGGGTCCGTCTCTCCTTTGTCCACTTACAGTACAAGTAGCAAGTATACACATGCCCAATTTTATCCTACAGTTATTGGATACAAGAAGTGTTTGTTCATTGTGGTCACTTTTATCTTAACAAGTTAATGTTAATAGTTACCATCATGATTCCAAAGGTAATTATGAGATATTTTTTACGTGCCAATTTTGGAGAATATTATAAAATTGGTTACACAAATACAGTAAGTGTTTTTGTAATATTAATTTCATGCAGTCACATTTAATTTATAAAGACATTACAGATACAGTAACTTTTTGTGTGATAACTGGAACAAAAAATAAAACAGTTTTTTTTACACATCTGGTAAAACAGGAACAGTGACAGTTATGATGTGTAAGGGGATTTGAGCATACAATAAGGTGGGGGAAATAACTTTTGCATTTTTTATTGGACCAACAATCAATTGTTTTCTGTTAACTGATAAACAATATGTGATACAATGACTGCATTGCTTATCCTGTATTCTAGTAGAAAGTACCATCTGTTGTTATGGATGTTAGAATTACAGTACTACATTATGTGTAGTGCAAGTCCAGGAGTCTTCTGGGGCTACCTTATCTAAAATTCTTTATTTACAACATTTATTTTACCACTGTTCTAACGATAAATGTTTTTTTTTTTTAAGTTTCTTTTTATTAGGGTGTTTGCAGATACATTTCATTGTAGCATATTGTACAGTATGTACATGGGACATCGAGTAATGTCTTACATTGTTGTCGCATATATTTGTTCTCTTTTTCTCTCTCGGCCATCTACTTAAACCACTTCAGAGCTTATATTTTGTTGTTTTGTATATCAGGGTAGTTCTTCGCATTTGGTCTAATTTCTTCAGCTTAGTGTCACTTATTCCAATATACATTTGCTATACCCATTTTTCTTTTTTTCAACCTTGTAACTGGTCTTCATCTCATAGGTCTGGACCACTTAACTCAAAACCTTGTTTCATAGCTTGCTTGTGACTGGTGTTTTTTTTATTTTTTATTATCTTGTTTGTATTTGACTTTGTCTTGGATCTTAGTTTTTGGTCTGATCTGTTTTGTTATGTTGTGTTATTGGACACACTCTTTATACAGTGCTTCCACTGCAGCTAGGGATTCTGGGAAGTGACATGCAAATGAGCACACGGTATCAATACATAAGCTAAAATGGGGTGAGCTGGATAGTTCATGGGTACTCATGTCACATCATATTGCCAACCCCAAAGTTTTTTTTTTTGTTTGTTTTGTTTCCCCCTTAGATTCTGTGACCTTTTATTTTAAACCAAAGGTATTTACAGAAGTTTTGTAAACGGAAGATTAACCATTTAGATAAATTGCTTTATCAAACACATTTGAACACGCTTTGATGTCATTTATAATTATTTTGTTCTGTGTGGTTTATCACAAAAGTTCACATCACTGGCATAGTGCAGGATGCGATGAATACTATAGCAAAGCAGTGACCCATCGGGATATATCCTGTCATCTGTCCTTTTCAGGGTTCAGAACAATCTCTAGCTTATGAACTCCCTTTTATGTGTGTTTAAATGCGTTCTCTTGTTCCTATGCTATATTATTTAATTAACAATTTACTAGTGTATAGTTCTGTCATCAGAATACCATAAAGTACAACAGCTCAAATATTTAAAAAAACTACTCTTATCTAATGCAGAATAATAGATTAAAAGTACATTTATTTTTTGTTGGCTATCACAAACTGTTCTGCTGTCCTAGGAATGATCTTATTCTTTATGTAGATATTATTGTTTCAAAGTGAAAGCAACTTTAGAGTTTAATTAATAATGTATGGCCTTTTGGGCAAAAGAAATATGCACATCCTGCATGATTTATGCTTTAATGATGTATTATGCAATAGATTATGGGTAGTACCAATAGATTTCCCAGAATTAATCAGAAGCTTTATATTGATCTATCTCTTAATTAAAAGTTGAGCCATTATAAAAGCCCTACCTATTATTAATTGAGTAAGTGCATTAGAAACACAGCTTTTTGTGCATACATATAATAAATGTTTTAAGAATGTGCTACAACCAGACCAACGTTTTGGGGGTATTAGAGAGTAATTATTATATCTTCATTTGTGTACATTTGCTTAATTTTTTTAACACGACAATGACAATTTCCAGGAGAAGTCAGACCCAAAACAAATTATGGTGAGTAAAAAAAGTAACAAAAAAACCTCCATCGTACTGTGTACAGCAAATATAAATACCACTTGTGTGTACATTTACATGTCTCAGACATGTCTTTCCCCTTTATCTCTTAGCATAAAATACTTCTACTGCAGCCAGGAATTCTGGGTAATGGCATGCAAATGAGCATTCACAATGTGTCACTGTTTGATTCTTGTCAATTTTTAACATGGGATTTGATTAACTTATAGGGATAAGTTTATGCCTGCCAGAAGTAGTCCGTATTCGACTACATCGGGGGCCAACAGCCGGCAGCTCACAAACTGCACGCAGCTATTTTAAGTAAATACATGTGGCTCTGTCGGGGGTCCTGGCTTGCCGGCGCTGGAAGTTGGGCCAGGAAAAACATCAGGCTACACTTCCGGCTGCTGTTTCTTGGCCCTCACTCTGTGATTAATCCCTCCCCTGCCTGTTAACCTAGTCGGAGCGGAGCGCTGGAAGTTGGAGACAACTTCCACATTCGCCAGTCTAGCCACTCTAGGGACATGGGAACCAGAGCAGACCTCTCACCGTGCCCCAAGGTAAAATTTTTAGATTGAATGTGTGTGTGGGGGCGGGGAACGGAGAAGAATTGAGTGTGTGAGGACTGAGTAGGGGGGTGGGGGTGAGAATTGAGTGTGTGTTGGGTGATTGAGAGATGAAGGGGAGAGAGTGAGGGGGGCCGGGGGAGGTAAGAGTGTTACAATTTCATAAAAAGCAAACTGAGGCCATCTGAAAGATGTGTGTCTTGAGTCCTGCCTGAAAATAAAAATCACAAGGTATACACTGAACGTTGAGCAACTCTCTAATAACTCCAACAGCAGAAGTCGCATTAAAAGCGGTGATACAGTAAGTAATAATAACACAAATATCAATATAAGCCTGTCACGATAGACCATGCCTTGTTACACAGTTTATATTTAAGGGATCAGTCAATAGGCAAAACAAGGCACAGAAATACAAAATACAAAAATATACACACTTATAGGGATCTGGGGCATAAGATCTACCTTTCCCAGGTGCAGGCCGCCCACTTGTATGGGCTTTCCCTGATCGGAACCTTGTTCCGGACATTTTGGACCAAAATTCAACAGAAACTTTGAACCGGGACTTAGTCCTGAATCTCCTGGAACCGATTTCGGTAGAAAATCCTGACCGCGACTGCTAGTTCAATTTTTGAGAACTTGGCCGCAAAAGACGGGACTTAGTCTCTGCGAGGCAGGCTTTTCTAGCTTCAAAACGAAGCCGGTTGCTTTGCTATTTCGAACAAAGCAACTTTGAAAAGCCCGCCCTAGCTTCATCGACTTAAGTCTTAAGGTGGTCCGGTACTCTGACTCGGCCGTCTCCTTACATATACCCTCTGCTGTTCTATGTTCAGCATGTAGGAATGGGGAGTAACCTATCAGAGCGTGAGAATTCCTCCGCCCGCCAATAGAGAGAGGGGCTCGTTCTTTGGCTGACGTTAGAGGAGGGGCGTGCCAAGCCGGCCCGGGATGCCCCGTGGGCGGGACATACGAATTGACCAATGGGAAATGTGCTGACATTCTGCCGCTTTCCTCAGTCAACCCATTGCCACCTACAGGGCAGGCTCCACTGAGTCTGGCAAACCAGAGGGGCCTCCCTGCAGAGGGTCTCTGTTCTCCGGACCCAGTACTCCGCCCTGCCCTGTCCACTTAGCACCCCGACACCTCTCAACATCCCGTCTTTCATCTATGGACTCTATGCAGACTAGCTGGTGCCTTAAACATATACCGACTGCATAGAACCTTATAGTAAATGTAAAAACACAATAAAGTACATTTTATAACAGAATATACTTTGGGGGACCTTATACTTATAAGGGAAATAACTTGGGGATATTTGGGCTCGAAATCCAGGAGTCCATGTGACCCTGGGAAGCCCCAGTGTAATTCACCCCGCTACCGGCAAATCATATCTGCTCGCCGGGGAGAATTAAATGACTACCGGCAACTTTGGCCCCCGAACTCCTGCAAACAAAATAATTGCATTTCCACCCAAATATCCCCTCTGAAACTGACACACGCGAAATTTCACAGTTCTAGGGCTAAGAACATGAAATAGGAAAAACAGGGACATTTTATTTTCCAGCATCCCTTATCCCTGGCTTATGGAGATACCACGGACCCCATGTGTTCAGGGATAACCAGAGAGCTTAAACTTTATTAAATAGCCTGGTTACCCCCTCCCGTCACAGTATCTACTTAACAAACTGTTTTGCAAAGAAGAAACACAATAAATGCATTTTCTTCCCTCAACTATTTTTTTTCTTTCCCTAATTCTGATTGAAGCAAGTGTGTTGTATGTTAAAAATTATATATACCTATTAGTGTGTGTACAGTATGTATGTGGGGGTGTATTCATATTCATGCAAGTGTTGTAGCTCCCAAAATATTTTGGTCAAAGGAAAAAAAATAAAAGATGTCTCGCGGGTGATGTCACAGCCTTCACATGCCTCCGCGTGTGGCGAAGGCTGTATGGCCTTAGCCTAAGAAGTGTTAGTGATTTAAATCTCAAGTGGAGATTTAATTGGTGGCCAGCTACACTGATCTTATTTTGTGTTTTGATGGGATATTGCTGTTATATTTATGGTGTATTTTGTATTTGGATTGCATTTTGTATTTTCTATAAACAAGAGTAATTTGTTAGGTTCATTGCTCCCTGTTTTTTTTTTTTTTGTTTTGTTTGTTTTGCTTGGCTGCATACAATATCCCCTGCTACTGTACGGCTGTAGTGAGAGGCAGAGTTGCAAGTACATGATATGTCCCATTCCATGTCTCGCACTGTTCCCCTCCCCAGCTGCCTCTTCCCTCTGATATCTTCCACTTTCCCCCCCCCCCCTCCCCTGTCTCTTACTGCCCTTCATAATTCCCATTGCCACTCAACCCCATGTCTGCTACTGCCCCTATTATGCATTCCATTGCCCTCCCCTCCCATGCCTTCCATTGCCCTCTCCTCCTACGTACCTCACTGTCCCCTTCTGACATCTCACTGATATGTCATAGCCCCTTTATGTACAGTATAGCCACTGCCTTCCCAATACCTATCACTGCATATCCCCATAGTCCCCTCATACCTTTAACATCCCACCCATGCCTACCACTGCCTCACACTTCTTTACACTCCCACAATGGCGACACTCAGTGTCATTGCGCCCACGCAAAGTTTAGGTCAGGCCCTTGAGCGAAAATTATTTTAAATTCTGCACCCCTTCGAAAATTGTTTGAAGAGCACTGCTTTAAACCATTGCTGCCATAATTAATTAAAAGTAAAATAATTAGTATTTGAGGTCTCACTTTAGTTATGGGCATCTTTTTACATTACTTAATTCTGCTTCCTAATTAGAATACATTACAAAATGTAAATTATATTGTTTTCCATAGAATCAACTACGGTTTGGGAAGTACAGTATTGTTTTTATGTTAAGCGATACTAATGTTTGTAATATCGTCTAGTGAAGCTGAAAAAATATGAAGTTTGAAGATTGATAACTTCCTATTATAAATATTTTGATAAACTAAAAATACAGTATATTCTTTCATTGATTTACCATCTTGACAAGATGAATAACAATGGATAAATAACATTACAATCCATGTATTCAACTTGTTGTTCTGCTCTTTGAACACTGTCACAGGGAACTGTTAATGAAGTTACAGTACGGTGAGTTTTTTTTCATTAACATGTTTTTAATTACTAGATTTAACTTCCCCAAGTAACTCAGATGATTAGATACAAACTAAAATCATTTACAATAAAATCATTTAAATGGAGGGAACCCTTTTTTCTATTAAATGAAAAATAGAGTATTAATAACTTTTAGACACACACATTTCACAAAGTAATTTAAGTGTAATAGTTGGCTACATATAAATGTAACGTTTATTATAAGCTTTAATTGGTTTGGCTTTTTAAAACTCAGTGAATATTCAAGGATACAAAAGAATGTGTTTTGTTTTTGTTACTTACAACCATTGGGTTGACTAAATAAACTAAAAAACAAATGCAGGTATGTTAAGCATTGTATGCAAGAGGAAATTCAGACTTCCCAGCCAGAGATCTGCACAACAAATATAAAATATGGGAGACGTCTGGATTGGTCTCTATGTATGACTTTATTGCCAAACTTACTCCATGTATCCCCATTCGAACAGACACCTTTTTTTTTAGGTTCTTACAATGCAGGCTCTATATTCTGAATGTCCTCTCTTAAACTCCCAATCTTTTTCAAGAACCCAATTTAGACAATATTTTAAGGGGTTTAGTGAAGAAAGGATTCTCCACCTGCCTTAGTAACAGACCTACTTGGAGGATAAAGAAAAAGCCACCTCAAAGGTTTTGTTAACTAGGGCTTTCCCAGACACTATTGACTGCAAGGGCATATACAAAGGTTAAAACAATGTCAAGAAATGTACATTTTCAACGAATTTAAGAGAACTGTATCAAGTTTCTTCATGGGGCTTTCATTTCCCCAATGTTATACAGTAAATTCCATCTAAACTTGAATGGCAACTATCCAAAATACAAACAACTGAGGGCAGATGGTGTACATTTCTGGGGCAAGGTTATGGGACATATCAAATGTCTCTTGGGCGACTCTCTATCTTGCCAATACACACCAATATTATTAGGAGATACGTCCATATGGCTAAATATTTCACGTTCTAAAAACAGTCCATTAGATTTGATACTCCTGATGTCAAAGAAAGCTCTGATGATAAATTGGCTAAATGTTAAACCCCCTACTGATGGTCATCTTGAAAACCTCCAATTTAGAGGTATGGCCACTGAAAGGACTGACGCCTCTTTGGACAAGAATATAATTTATTCTGAAACTACCAGTGGAAACTAGAGATTATATTCTCAATCCAATCAAATATACAAAACATTTTTGCAGAGGCTAGACTAAGACATGAATGGAAGGGCTACCCAGTCCTACTGCCGCCTCACCTTATTCCATCTTATTTCAGGTGGTTATGTACATTGTGTTTCTTCTCTCTCTTCTTCCTCTTCAAGTGGTCCTTATTTGTTTCTGCTCGTTCGATATATGAAAAGGGGTGATAGTTAAGTATATATTAAGATTTCCTAGACTTAGTTTTTTTTTTGTTGCTTTTATATTTTTCTTTGATTTAGGTTAGTTATACAAAATCTGAAAAAGAGTGCATGTTGAGGATAAAGCATGAGTATTAAACTAAAGCATATACAAAATATATAAAAAAAACAGGACCTTCAGATACATCAGGCTGTTGTAAAAGGCAGGGATGCGCAAACTGGGGGGCATGAGATTTTCGAGGGGGGGGGTGGTGCTTGGCGGTTACAGGGGCCCACTATAACTTCACATACCTTGGCCTCCAGTGACGCGTCGCCATGGCAACTTGATGTCACATGACCCTGCGGCGTCATTTGACACCAGAGCCGAGCAGGGGTGGGGGGCGCGCGCAGGGGGGCAGAGCAGGCAGGGGAGTGCAGGAAGAAAAGTTTGCACACCCCTGGAATAAGGTATAACCAAGGATTATAGTATCATGAGACTTGTACTGCAATTGCAGTAGACTGTTACTATTCTTGAATGCATGTAGTGCAATTTTCTTTGGAAGCACCAAATAAAGAAATGGAAAATCTATCGATATTTATATAGTATACAATAGCCATTTTTCATTTTGAGTTATATACAGTAACCTATTTTTGTGACTGTTCATTTTAAGTTACATACAGCACGTAGAAAAGTATTATTGAGAGTAGTGCTGTAGAAGTAATAGCAGCGGACAATTTGTTTTTTGAGAATGTTTTTATTTTTTAACATAGGATTGAAGCAGGGGGTCTCCGAGCTGAACCCTATTTATTTCCTGCTCCAGGGACCCCCTGATCCATAGATGCTTACCTTCATAGGGGGTGTCGGTTGCCACTCTGCTCGGCTAACTGGGATCACGTAATGGCCGCTTTTCAATTCTCCCGCGCCCTGCGGTCCAATAGGGAACCTTGATGTCATCCGGTGCGGCTTCCTATTGGGCCACGTGATGCGGGAGTTTTAAATTTGCAAGTGATAGCAGCACCCCCTTCGGAGGTAAGTAATTCTAGAATCAGGGGATCACTGGAGCTGTAATTAATTGGCATGTAATTAATTGGTAAAAGGGTAGAATCCCAGCACCAAAAGAACACAATAGACAGTAGATGTGATGAAAAGTAATTAATAGTAATGCCTACAGTATAACAGGGTAATCACATGTACATGTATAGAGTGATGCATGGACATGTGATGGGGTTGAGCTCTAGAGACTGTCTGTTTCAATCCTGTGTTAAAATTAAAACCATTCACAAACAAATCGCCTGGTTGGATTTCTCCTTTAAGTACAAGTAGCAGTTGTGGGTGTAAGTATGTACAGATAGAGTATAGCACTGTGGTAGCCTGTAAAATAGCTACATTTAACAGCTATCTAGTCGAGTTTTCATTCCTCCTGTAGGCAGCCTGTATGGTGAGCGCTGCAGAGCTTTTGCGCAGATACCTTTCTCTTTCCAACCTTGCTTTGACAAGAGCTTTGTATTACTTATGAATTACTCTGCTGCAATTCTCCTTTTTATGAAGTTTAGCTCATCAGCGAGAGAATCCTGTTTCTGGAGCTTGCTCTGAGTGTGCATCAACGCATTCTTCATTATATTTTGGAGCTCTGCAGATTTCTTCGCTAGGGCCCCAGCTGCTTGTCTCAATTTCTTGACCTTCTTGTGCTCCCTGTTGTACCGAGTCACCTGACTTCTAAGCTTCTAGCGATGTAGATGTCCAGCTAGTTTGTAAATACATTTCAGTTGAGGATTGTAGGCGACAAATAATGGCACCCGTTTATCTTCTGTTTCTTTTGGTACCCCAGGAGTATATTTCTGCGTATGCTGGTGGCTTTTGGCGACTCCATGGCTGATTACACTAAACATGTGGAGCTATGGAGTCACTATATTGATGACATCTTTGTCCTCTGGAAGGGCCCTATGGAGACTCTTCTTAGGTTCATCTCAGTTCTCAATACTAAGACACTGAACCTTAAACTCACTCATGAGATCAGTTCACAGTCACTCAATTTCTTGGATTTAACCATCTCCAAAGATATTGATAGTACCCTACAGATTACCATTTATCAGAAGACAGCCACAAATACCATCTTGCAGGCAGACACTCATCATCCACCTCACCTGGTAAGAAATATACAGATGGTTCCTCCGGATCAGACGTAATTGCTCTACAGATGTCAAGTGACTTACTTGAAAACGAGGGTTAACTCTCAATGTATTACTTCCTGGTAAAACATTTTATAAAGAAATAAATAAGTTCCAACAAGAAGCAGCTGCAATGACAACACGGTTTCTTGAACGTGGTTACAGTAAATCATGTATTAAAAAGTCATTCAAGCGTGCTAGGTCCACACCTCGACAGGAACTATGGGCTAATAAGAGACCTATCCCTAATACACAGAAAGTTATCCGTTTTGTAGGTACATATAATCAGAAGTGGCATTAGATTATTAAGATTCTCAAATCATTGGCATCTGCTATTAGCAGATGATGACCGTAAACCGGTTCTTCTAACTAAACCCTCTCTTGTCAGTCGTAGCGCAAAAAATCTGAAAGACCGTGTAGTCCACAGTCATTTTAGTACACATACACCCATCGCATGGCTTCCTCCTAAACCTTTAGGACGATATAAATGTGGCCGTTGCAAGGCTTGCAACTACATGCGTCCAATGAAAGTCTTCTCTAACTGGAACAATACCAATGAGTACGTCATAAAGCATTTTATCAACTGCCAGACCGCAGGGGTAATTTATTTGGTCGCATGCGGGTGAGGGATCAAATATGTTGGCAAAACCCGGCGTCAACTGAGATGCCAGGTTTTGGAACATACAGGTTCAATTAGGAATCGCCTGGATACACAGCTGGCCAAACATGTTATCATGGCTCACAACGGAGGACACAAATAACCTTATTTTCCAGGGCATAGATCGGGTCATCATTGGCCAACGCAAGGAAGACTGACCGGCTATTATTACAACGCGCATGTCGTTGGATATATATGATCTCCATACCAAACAACCTTTCGGTCTGATTGAAGGTGTCCTTTCTTCATTTTTTATCTAAACATATATGTGCACCGGTCAACATCATGATTACCATGTGACATTTGGTTTATTAAGTTCTATTCTAACTATCTGCCATTGTTTGCTTACACTTCACTCATTTCAGTACATTTATACTACCATGAACATTTTTGGTGCCTCATCTTTTATGGTTAATATGTTAAAATGTAGTATCATTCCCTGGCATGAAATTTGGCAGTATAATAGAAGTTAAATTATCCTGTACTCACACCAGGTGTCTGTGTGGAAAAGTCACTAGGTCCGTTGCCTCTAGGGGGCCCGCAACTTATAGTTAACTACTACAGTATCAACAACCAGCGACTGTAGAGTTAATCAGGCAAGACTCCACCTCACCAGCATATGTATTTAAGGCACCTTGATCCACAGCAGCAACATACCCTTGACAAAGCTGTCTATCGCCCAAGAGAAACGTACGTCGGGTGCGCAAACGCTCTGACCTCACCGCATCAGCGCTCGAGTCTACACCGGGACACTTCTCTGGGAAGCCAAGCTAAGTATCCATTCTGCACACATTTCAGCACGATACACCTGTAGACTTGTTAAAACATTGACTATAGCGGCTTTGGCTCAGTACTAACTTTCCCACAGCTAGACACTACAGCGGTCCTCATTAGGAAACCACCAGGGCAGGTTCACACGCTATCTGTCTGCTATTATTTACACTACCCGTGCTGCCATAGGGGGAGTATCATATGTATCTACTCCACTAATATTAGGCACACTACAATGTAGCTTCCTATGGCTTTTTAGCGGATAGTGTAGCTACATCACACTACTCCAAAATTATTTCAAGTGTACTCCCAGGGCCACAATAGTTATGCTCCCCAATCTACCTCCACCCTGGCCCTAGCAACAGGGAATTTATAGGCCATTAGCTTTGCTTTGTGCAACCTGTGGTAATAGATACAGGACACTTTGCCTTATCAGGTTCTATTTAGTGTAGTTCTGCACTGTGTCTTTGCATGTCCCCGAGTGTCTATTGCATATTTAGTATGTGTCTTACTGGCAGGTTTTCCATCCCTGGTACATTCCAGCCACTTTTGTTGTAGTTTTTGTATTACTCATTAACTCCCCCCCTCTATCGGTCTATCTACGTGTGGGCTCACGAACCTTGCATTGTATCATGTATGGTACAGCAGCTGTGCAGCTGTCTCCTCTGTCCACAGCTGATCCTTGCTTCAGTAAGAGCCAGCTTTACAATTCTACTTTAACCACTAGGGGGAGTGGGCCTTATCCCCTCCCCTATTGATTGATACTGGCACTGTGGATATTTTGTCTTTCAGTGTCCCATATATTTTAGTTTAGTCCACAGACTTATTAAATTGTTTTTAACATCATAGTTCTCCCACATTGTTAGGGACTTTTCTCGTTCCATTGGCTCCTAAGGGGGTATTTAACCCATATATTATTTATACCATACGCGGCTAGTGTGTGCATGTTAATAGGGGGCTCTGTTCCTTGCCCACTCTTCTTCTCTAAGGAGTATCTAGGCCTCTGGCTTTTTGTCTATATGCTGGTGACTCTGTGTACTTGGTTTTCTGTCATTTTGGGGTTGTAACCTTGATCAATGAAGTTCCTGCATAGCGTATTAAGAGGCTGGTCCCTGTCTGTAGTATCTCAGCAAATGCTGTTGTACTTTATGACTTGGCTATAAATGAAAGTGTTTTGTGTGTCTAGGGTGGAAACTGTCATACCTTAGGTTTTTAGGTATTGGAAAGTCAGCATATTTTTGTCTTTTATGTAGATTGTGGTCTCAAGGAAATGAATGGCTCCGTTTTAGATTAATGGCTGGATGGAATTTATTTACTGTAATCTTATATGGAATTGTATGAGATCTCGTTACAGTGGCAGTCCAAATAAGGATATGTCTAGCTTTGGTCAGTAAAAAAAAAAAAAATAATAGGAGCAAAGCCCTCTTCACCGTAATCAATAAAGAGTGAAGATTCAACCTAAATAGGCAAATTTAGATAATTCCCTTGGCTGAATTGGTAATCAGCACGGAAATGAGTAACTTTCCCCAAATTACTCATTCACATACAGTTCAATAGACTCTGATTAGCTGCTATACGACAAGCACAGCCCTCTGGTACGCAATTATTTTTATCCGTGTAATGAACAGTAAAGCATTTGAATGCGATAGACATCTTTTTAATAATGAGGAACAGGCATCTTGCGTAGCTCAGCTTCTTCCAGGTTGCGTCCATGACAGCGACTCCTGCTAGGGATCCTCTATAAAGGCAGTTATTAAACATACTTATTAAACATACTTTTCAATATAAGGGACCGTCTATAAATTATACTATCATACAATATACAGATTTCTACATCTTCCCTCTCAAGAAAACCTCAAACCTAACACAAATGTCAAATGCATATAAAAACAAACTAATCTGCAGTATATAATACAAGTATATTTGACCACTGTTTCTTCATTCATTTTCAAACTTCATTGTCTCCTGTTAAGTCGATAAGCCTCAATGATTATTTTAGGGCATTTGATGTCTAGTGGTTAGCTTCGGTAAAATAATGCAGCTCTATACAAATGAACATTTTTTTTTTTAAATGGTCTTGATTGAACCTTCCACCAATCCAGTTGATTGAGGATAATTTGTACTCGATGTTGTGTGACACAAATTCCAAACCCTGGTAAATTGCCTAAATTGAGCACTGGGAAATTGTGACATTTTAATCACTGAAAATTTCAGTTGGATTACCATGTCTGGCAACTATGCTCTTCATACTTGCTTTCACAGATTAGCTGTAAGTAGTCTGCAAATTTCTGGATATAAATATGAATATATACACACATATAGCAGGGCGCAAAAGAGAAAAGAAACACACTGCTAGTATAAAATTAAACGTAATTAATATTTATAGTATGCATAAAGTAAAACTTACATAAAATAGGATCACAATCAATCCAAACATCACTGAGGGAGCTTGTAGGAGGGGTAGATGAGAGCGTGTATACCAACACAATAGCAGAGTCCCAAAAATGCCAGGTATTCCGGTGGCAAAGATTCTTCCGGCTCAAAAATCAAACCCCTTCACCTCGCGCTCAAACACCACAGGGAAGTAAAAAACACAGCTGCCCGGAGGAGGAAGGTAATGACGCTTCCTCACCTCTACGCGTTTCGTGTCATACGACGTGTCGTGTCATACGACGCTTCGTCAGGAGGTATGATTGACAACATGGATGTCCAGTTAAAATACAGAAAATCTGAACAAATGCACCAATTGGATTCGTTCATTCTCCTAATCACATCATAGACTACCATACCTATTCAATCAGTGTTAAAACGAAACATCACATAACACTTATATAGTAATGAACAACTGGGTAAACTGAAAAATACATGGTGAACATAAAAAATAATAATAAAAAGGAGAAGCATATTAAATGATGCCCTACCAGAGATCTATACAGTGAAAAGAAATTATATAACAATCTATACAGTGACAACATCCATATTGAAATAGAACATCACATAACACTCATATTTTTACATGACTCATACAAACAATGATGACCTAAACTAATTCATAGATAACTAACTACACAACCTAATAATTAAACAATTAGTATAATAACCTCATAGTAGACAACCTAATTAAAAAAATACACAGAACACAATAAAATAACCCCTAACTAAATTCTATACAGTGAGAGAAATATATATATAATCTATATAATAACAGCATCGTGAGGAACTATTTAAATATAACAATAGCAAGATAGGAGAAAGGAAGAGGCACACAAATTGTAGTGGAATCAAATGATTTCAAATGTATTGATGCATCAGAGCTAATAATAGTAACGTTTCAGGACAAGCAGTCCCTTCCTCAGACCAAACATCTCCAGGATCAACGGAAGGTGAGCACCAAATGTAAACTCCTTAAAAAAAATTCTTTAAAACAGTGGTGTGCCACCTATAATCTCCTTTGTATAAATATAACAATAAAGATATCTAAATATAATATATAAATTATGAAAAAAAATTATAAAAATAATGAAAGGATGAATGAAATGATGAATGAAAGAAAAATGAAAATAAATAAATAAAAAGACTAAGGATCTAATGGTGCACACCCCTACACATGTTGGAATTCATATACATTTCTCTAGGGAGTTAAGAATATTACTTAAAGGGTGTTACTTTAAAAATGGGGCCAACTCAATCAATTCATTGTCCACCCGGTGATTTACTCCCTAGTGTGTATATCCAATATTGTTCCCCCTGTAACAATTTAGTATCCCGATCCCCCCTACTAGGATGTCTCGGAACTACTTCTACACCTCTAAATTTTAAACCATTGGACTGGCCATGATGGTGAGTCAAAAAGTGTTGGGATAAATTGTGAATCTTTTTCCCTTTTTTCTAAATTTGATTCTGCATTTTTTTTATCCCATTAACGTGTTCACTGATCCTTATTTTAAGGGGCCTGATGGTTTTCCCCACATATCTTAGGTGACATGGACATGTAATAACACATATCACAAAAGATGTTACACAACTAATAAACTGCGCAATGAGATGTTCCTTTTTTCAGTTTATCCAGTTGTTCATTACTATGTAAGAGTGTTATGTGATGTTTCATTTTAACACTGGTTGAATAGGTATGGTAGCCTATGATGTGATTAGGAGAATGAATGAATCCGATTGCTGCATTTGTTCAGATTTTCTGTATTTTAACTGGACGTCCATGTTGTCAATCATACCTCCTGACGAAGCGTCGTATGACACGTAACGCGTAGAGGTGACGTCACACACAGCAGAGAGGAAGGGTCATTACGTTCCTCCTCCGGGCAGCTGTGTTTTTTACTTCCCTGTGGTGTTTGAGCGCGAGGTGAAGGGGTTTGATTTTTGAGCCGGAAGAATCTTTGCCACCGGAATACCTGGCATTTTTGGGACTCTGCTATTGTGTTGGTATACAAGATCTCATCTACCCCTCCTTCAAGCTCCCTTAGTGATGTTGGATTGATTGTGATCCTATTTTATGTAAGTTTTACGTTATGCATACTATAAATATTAATTACGTTTAAATTTTATACTAACAGTGTGTTTCTTTTCTCTTTTGCGCCCTGCTATATGTGTGTATATATTCGTTTGGTTGCCCCGCTGATTACGGGAGAGTGAGGAGCTGCAGAGAGACTATTATTCACATTTTGGGACATTATAAGATTTTTGGGACCACGCGCACATAATACTTTTTTCTTGTATAAATATGAATAACCTGTGACTATTAAATGGTCCTTTGAGTTGTAGGTAAATAAATTGGTGCCTATCTTCTCATAAGCTCTGTGTAGAATAGGGTGAGGCTTCAGTGGTTTTGTCAGTTGGCAAGGTTCAAGCATGGAAAACTGTTTTCTATCACATTAGCAATGTCTTGATTACATTGCTGCAAGTTCATCACTTCTCGTGCTGTTTCTTGCACTTCTATACTTTAAAATAACCCTCATGCACCTTTTGCAGCATTTCGTTTTTTAAGGCTTTTCGATATTACAATGTTATTGCCCTCGATAATGATTCCTTCTATCACTGAAAGTTCATGTCTGCAGTTCCAGAAGTCTTTTTTACACTTGCAGAGCAATTTCCTTTTTCATCAGGTCACCCTTTCAGTATATCTGCAAGGATCCATATGGATTCATCCTTCACTGTTTCTCATTTGATTCTCTGCAGTTGGTGGTTAGCTATGGGGATTGAATTTACAATTAAATCAGCATAAGCTTGCATCTTTGTTCCATCATGCATTGATGGAGCCACTGCTCTTTACAGTAAATTTGCTGTAAGCATGAATTTTCTGGGCATATGCAGTACAGTGGCGAGAAAAAGTTTGCAAACCACTTCACATATTTCAAACCTAAAATGTTATTAGATCTTAATTTAAGACCTAATAATAGATACAGATAACCTGATCAAACAACTGACACAAAAACATGATACTTTTTCATCATTTATTTATCCACAAATTATTAAACATTCAATATCCATGCGTGAAAAAGTATGTGAACCTTTAGATTCAGTACCCCTTGAGCAGCAGTAACTTTGTGTTTCCTGTAACTGCTGGTCAGTCTCTCACATATAGAACTGCTTCACCTCAGTGATTTTTGAGGACTTCCTTGCATGGACAACTCACTTCAAGTCCTGCCACAACATTTCATGGGGTTTAGGTCTGAAGTTTGACTAGGCCATTCTGAAACGTGTAATTCTTTCTTCTGTAGTCAGTCTTTTGTAGATCTGCTTGTATGTCTAGAAATATTATCTTGCTACATGACACGCTTTTGTTTTAGTTCACTGACAGATGGCCTGACATTCTCCTCTAGAATCTTCTGATACAATGGAGCATTCATGATTGTGTCAATGATGGCAAGCCGTCCAGATCCTGAGACAGCAAAGCAGCTCCAAACCATCACACTCCCGCCACCTTGCTTGACAGTTGAGATGAGATTTTCTGTTCGAACGCAGTATTTGGCTTTCGCCAAACATAACGTTTCTCATTGAGGCCAAAAGGTTCTAACTTTGACTCATCTGTCTACAGAACATTGTTCCAAAAGTCTTGTACTGTAGATCATTTATAAGCTCTCAGGCGAACTTCAGATGGGAGCAATGTTCTTTTTAGAGAGCAGTGGTTTCCTCTTGGCTATCCTTGCATGAACACCATTCTTGTTCAGGTAGTTGAGTCATGAACAGTCACATTAGCAAAGACGAGAGTGGCAGATCCATCGATGTTACTCTGGGGTTCTTTGTTACTTCCTGGGTGATTTGCTGGTTTGTTCTTGGAGAGATTTTGGTAGGACAACTACGCCTGGGTAGAGTTGCTGTAATTAATCTTGAACTTTCTCCATTTGTCTAACTGTGGATTGGTGGAGCCTCAATTTCTTAGAAATGGTTTTGTGACCCTTTCTAGACTGATGAGCTTTTCTAAGGTCCTGAGAGATTTATTTTGATCATGGCTTGACGTGTTTCCACACACCGGTATGGTGAAGACCAAACTCAGAATGTTTATGATCTTTATATAGGGTGGGGCCTCCCAAACTCACACCTGAAGATCTACCTAATTAGTAGAACACACAGTCCCTGCAAGTTCTAACCCCAGAACTCACCACATTATATATATATATATATATATATATATATATATATATATAGGTGTGTGTGTGTGTGTGTGTGTGTGTGTGTGTGTGTGTGTGTGTGTCAAAAGGAGTGCTACAGAGTGTGGCCAAATGTATATAACAAATGACAAAAAATACCCAGTGCTACAGCCAATGTGACAAAATACGTTGTTAAATACTTCAATATTAGTATTGTCATGAGTAAGGATCATTTAGTTAAACTGTTTGGCCAAAGCGTTATAAGTCTGCAACCACGTTGTGCTGAGTGCAAAGAGAGGGGAGGAGAGACAGCAAGGTCAATAGGAGGAGGAAACAGAGAGACAGCAAGGAGAGAAGGGTGTAGTGTGCACTGAGAGGTGCAGACAGTAAGGTAAGGTAGGGAGTGGGATGAGAGGGGAGGAGAGGGTACAAAGAGGAGCAGGGCATGGTGGGGAAGAGGGGACAAGAGACAGCAAGACATTACAGGGAGGTGTGAAAACAAAGATTGATGTTTAATTGATAACCTTTCAGATCTCCTAGATCAGTGCATGTTTTTCCGGGTATAGCTAGTTAAAATATAATGTCCTTAACAGAGGTGCTGGGAATCCGTTCCAGGAGTCTCCAAGTAATCCCTCTGGAAATGTGTCATCTCTGTTTCTTCAGCAGGCAGTGGCACTCAGGTTCCTCATGGACAAAGCAGTCGTACTTCCTCAGCAGACAGTAGAGATTCCGTTGTTGGGTGTAGGCCTCAGCCAGCCCAGCAGACCTGGGAACCGTTCCAACCAGCATCCTTAATGGTTGGGGAAAGTCTCTCAGTTCTGGCAGCTTACTGACTGCCTTTTAAACCCTGTTGCAATCAGCAGTTAGCTGGAACACCCTAGCTGATTGCCTAGCTAGAGGAGTTTAACTTACTGGATACTGGAGAGTATGCATAGTGCAAGCTCTCTCTAAACATACAGAGTCTATGACTTTCATCGAGGGAGGGCCCCTACGTCTTTTTATTTTATTAGCAAACCGTACACTGTAATTCTGCCCTACTGCTAATGGGATGGTCTCAGTCAGGTCAAATGCACAATACATCACAAAATGGCACATACTTATACTATACAATCGCACATCCTATATATTTACTATGCTATTAAATTTACCACAGAGGAGAGTATTTACACTAGTTGGATTAAGAGCGTCTTCTATAGCAAACAAAATAAAAATTAAGTAACGTTACAGCATCTTTTCTATTTTAAAAAACATATAAACAAGAAAACATTTCAGAACATGAAAGTATTCAATCACTACAATGTAGTGGTGGCAACTCATCTGACACCAAGTTTAGGTACTCGATTTGAGCCTTCTCTTTCACCTCTGAATTCTTGAAGTATCTGCCCAGCTATCTGGATCGGGCAGGGTAACCTTTAACTTGACAAGGCTCTTTTTGGTCGGCCATGACAGAGGGGATGGTGCCTTTTTTGAGTCGGCGCCTCTGTTCCCGATTCTCCTCTCTGGGGCTTTTAGGTACCACCTGGTTATCCTGCGGCACCACAACCGATTCCACCCTGTCTGCAGCCTCTGATGCTGACTCTGCTGGTTCACCATTGGTGCAAACCTCTCTCTCCACCTTGGTCGCAAGCACTTTACGATGCTTCTGCACTCTCAGGCCATGGCTTTTAAGCCATGATTGGCACCAACAGTCTTGCCACCACCTCCTACCCAGCGACAGAGGTGGGCACTTCAATAGTCTGAGGGATGGATGGTTCCGCATGAGTCAGGACCTCCATATCAGGGCTGCTGATCTCGTCCACTGGAGTAGAGTCCAGGGATTGGTGACGCGGAGGTTCAGGTTCCTTTGTCCGGCTCACGGTACTCTGAGTTATTTTTTTAAGGAACACGGCTTCCTCTGGGCACTCCTCCCACTTAATGCTTATTAGAATCGCCGAATGGTAACTCCTGCACCAATGCAGTCCTGGCAGTAACATGCGTTCCAGAGGGCAAGGAGCCCCCGAGCCGACAGCAATAGAAAAAAATGGACCTCCTCTCCAACCGACCCTCAGCACTCTGTAGCAGCATTCCCCCAGGTAGATGGTAATGGTGTAGGAAATGCAGTCTTATGTATTTCAAGTTATTTTGGAGACGCGTGACATAAAAACGCACACCCATGAATATATAAAAATATTGTATTGATAGTATAAATCAAACTACAATATAAAATTATTATAAAATTACAAATTGCATGATACAGAAAGATACAGCTTCCCAGTACTATTGGTAATATGTAATAGGTACTCCCCATATCCTCCTGCCCATGTTTTTGGTGTTCTTAAAGCCTCTTCTCATTTAAATTTTTTTTTATTTTTAATACCATTTGCTTCTATTTAGTAAAATGGGCTTAAAAACTATCTGTGTTGGCATTTCTACAAACCAGATGCATTTGTTTGTCCATTTCTGCTGGAATCTTTCTTAAGACTGTATATGAGCTTCCTGGGGGTTGTAAATAATTAGACAGACGTGTAAATAGATTTCCTCTGTTAAAGTAAGGGTACCTGTTATTTCCTCTCTTCCTGCATGACATTTGCAAACAGCAGTTGTATTTATAGATTGTAGTTTTTGGTGCACAGATTTACAGAAGAGAAAAATCATTTATACAGTGCAAGATATAGAAAGTGAAAAAAACAAAAAGTGCAAAAAACTCTCTCTAATTAACAATTACAATGATGAAAAACAATATACTGTAGG
The DNA here is from genome assembly GCF_040206685.1 of Ascaphus truei. NCBI lineage: Eukaryota > Metazoa > Chordata > Amphibia > Anura > Ascaphidae > Ascaphus > Ascaphus truei. The sequence continues at coordinate 56,469,308 of NC_134485.1, forward strand.
TCCTGATAGACAATGCCGCTATCAGCACACAGGTTTCCTACACTGTGTGAATATGAAAGATATCACCAAAAAAGAGGCGCAAAGAGCCCTGCATGTTAAAATGAGAAAAAACTAGCACCGGGTAAACAATTCGATCCTCTGTCCGTCTCTGGGTGGACACTGGAACCTCCTCATAGTGTAAATCTGCAAATGCATTTGACATACAGACGGATAAAATTAGAATTACAACATTTCCAAGATAAACGAGCCCTGGGTGCTGTTATTGGGACACCCGCAACCTTTTCCCAAAACTTTTGAAAATACTGCGTCCCTCAGACCAGCTCTTACGTACAGCATCAGACTGTCTTTTTGGCCTATTGTGCTCTCCGTATTCAGCACTATTGGCATTCTCCCAGAACTAGTTCCCACTGTCTGACGTTGCGTGTAAGAGGGACGTGGTGCATGGTATCTTGAAAATTTAGTAAGTGTGATTTTATTCGTCTGCGTGTCAAATACATTTGCAGTTTTACACTGTCTTCCTTTTTCTCTTATTTTTTTCTAAAGGCTTATACACACCGAGGAGGTTCCGGTGTCCACCTAGAGACTGATGGAGGGTGGTATTGTTTACCCTTTGCTAGTTTTTTCTGCCTACCACATTTTAACCTGTATGGCTCTTTGCATCTCTTTTTTGCTTACCTTAAAGCGATACAAAAACACCAGCCTCATTTACTTAGGAGTCTCCACACTGCCGGGAAGCCTCATCCTACAACTGCTCTTCCCATTGCCTGCCATCCTGTTTCCCCTCAGGAATCGTGAGCCGCATGATCTGCCACGCTGTGGGGTGTGGACATTCTCCAACCAGAGCTTCACATCTTCGATCACATGACTAGACCAATTCAGAGTCTTCCCCTATCTGTAGGCTCTTTGTGGGCAGGGTCTCATATTCACGCCATTTTCACTCATGTTGCTGCTTGCAACTTTGTTTTTTCCCCCTGAAAAATATGTTTCTCAAGGCAGGAAAGTCTTGCAAATGGGGGAGGAGGGAGGGGGGGGGGGGAAGAGTACAGCAGGAAGCAGTGCAGTATAAATAGCTGGAAAGATCTTCCCACCGCCTAGGCCATCCAAACGACAGAAGAAAGTCCACACGTTCACAATTTAACAATTACAATACAGTCCTTTATATCTTGCTTTCAGTGCTGGGTTTTGACACAAGTAGTAGGTTAATCGTGGACACTAGTGTGTAAGTACTGCTATTTGTTCAGGATTCATATTGACAGTCAGAGTGACTGACTGTATTCCAACTTAACCATTTGAGGGTTTATTGAATAACTGGTTAACAGCAACAAGGTTTAACCTGGTCAGTAAATCCTGGATCTGACAGGGTATTTAGCACGATGCATAGTTCCTGAGTCTCCGGGTACGAGGCACTGCAGGGCAAGTTGCCCAGGGTTTTAGCTCATCATCTCCAAATCCTAAGACTCCTATAGCCCTCCAACTCTAGCAGTGAAACACATCCTATGGCCTGGCTGCCTCCTAGCACAGAACCTCTGCCTGCCCAGTAAACCTGCAGTTGTTCCTAATTAACTTAACACAAACTCTGCTATTTATGGCCTAATCTGAACCCACACACATAGCTGAGATTGGCCAGATCCTACTGAGGAGACAGTAACCCATTACAGCCCCAATTGCTGATCACATACATATTATCATCATCTTCTTCAGCTCCCTTTCGATCCACTACTGGATGAAGTCCTACCTAATAATCTTCCAGGAACTGCGGCTTCACGCCTCACTTCTCCATGTTGTTCCAACAAACTTTTTGATTTCATCCTCCCATCTATCGGGCACTGAGTTTGAAGCAGGGGAGCCATGTTCAATTTCCGGTGTCGGCTCCTTGTGACATTGGGCAAGTCACTTTATCTCCCTGTGCCTCAGGCACCAAAAACTTAGATTGTAAGCTCCACGAGGCAGGGACGGTGTGCAAAATATCTCTGTATAGCGCTACGTAAAACTAGCAGCGCTATACAAGAACAAACAATTATTATATTATTTATCTTAGAGGACTGTCGTAACCTGATATTATTGTGCAATGGGACCTACTGTACTTCTTCATCACGCTGTTCCAATAGAAGAATTGTGTTTCATTGGAGCATTCCCTCAGCTCCCTACAGCTTTAAAATTCCTTTGCGGTCACTGACGAGTGACTCGCTCCTGAAAGGCAAGTAATTCAAAGCTACTGACCAGTATTAGCGCAATTGATTACATTACTTTGATGGTCCAGAGGACTGATGGATATGAGTAAGGATTGTTATTACAATATTATAACATCTGAAAAGTGTTGGTGTTGTGGTGTAAGCACAGTGCATATCTGTTGCCCCTGACTGGATCATATGCTGAGGCTGTCCTGTGCAGGTCCCGTTGAACAATAATATCAGGTTAGGACAGTCCTCTAATATTTATCACTCAGAAACATTGATTCTCAGACCTATTTTACACATCCACCTAGGATACATAACCACCTGGACTATATTATACTGGAGCAATTGGAGTTGTCATATACAGTATATGGGAACACACATAGCGGTTGACAATCATTGGTCTTCCTTATATGGTGCAGCACACACTGCAAGACCATATTGAACTTTCATGGTATTTCATGTTCTTAATTTAATTGTATTTCTGCATTTTTGTGTTTATACCCATAATTGTTTTTTGGGGGATTTAGTTTTAATTAAATATTGTTTTATTATTGTCTTCATATCTCTGTGATGGAGTGAGCGCTTCTTTGTTTTTTGTGTACATGTGATTTTTCGGACTGGTCTCCATTAAGAAGAAGCCCTATAATCCTGACCTTTTCCCATCACAATTCTTCATCTCGCAAAATATAATTTGTTTTATTTATTAAATTGTCACCTATCCTATTAGGATTCACAAACCCCATGACATGGGTTGTCTTTCACACAAGCACTTTCTTACTCACTGAATTCACATTTATTGCTCACATTCAATAGAATTAACATCACTCAGACACATTCATAATTTATTTTAGCCCTAATTGTTGGCGCTATCGTTTGTTTTTCTTTTGTTTACATTACTGTATGTTTTACTTGGACGACAATTTTTACTAAAATACAAATATAATTGAATCCAAAAGAAAACTGTGCTCTAGTTACTTTACATTTTTTTGTTGTTTATTTTCATTATTTAATGTGCTGACTGATTTTGGAATATGAAAATGTATATTGAAAGAGGTCTTAAGAATGATTTATGTCAGGGACTTTGAAGTCAAACATGCTCCATTTCAACCCAAGCCAGCAATACATTTACATTTTCATCAGCAACATTCTGTGTGAAAAGTTAGCAGGTTGTGAAAATAATGCTTATTTTGGGTAAAAATACTAATATTACTCTAATATATTTGTGTTCTGAAAACGTGCATGCTATATCTGAAATCCAAAAGTTATATTAAAGTATGCATTTCTCTATTAAGACTTTTCCCGCCTTCATATTCAGAGATGTGGCTTTTCTATTTAACCCATAATATTGCCATTATTTTCAAATTGTTGAGTCCTAATAATAATTAAAAAAAAAAAAACACACACCAAGTTTACTGCAGTTGTCTAATAGTGAAGGCATATTGATACCGTTCTAAATTCTTTTGGAGTTATTCTGTACAGTCTTGTATTCTGTAGCCCGATATGATAAAATAGAAACAAGTAAAGAGCATTGTTTTAATCTTTGTACGTTTAATAAAAATGTAAAGTAGTATTGTATTAAGCAAACTCTTCTTTACATAATCACTTTCTTCTGTAGGGCTTCCAAAGTTGTGGTTAAATCAGGGTTAGAGTGGACCAGGAACACACAGGTACACCGTTCTGGCACCTATTTTGCAGCTGGAACGGCTAACCGGGAGTTCTTTATATCTGTGCACACAGCATGGACACAGGGGAGTGCAGGCGAGAGTTACAGGTTGTCCCCTACCTACTACCTTACCAATAAATCAACTTTCCTAGTCAAATGAATCTTCGTTGATTTCTTGTGGACTGACTGGGTCCGGGAGCTTTGAAGAACAGCCATATAGTAAACGCTGGGATGGCTACCGTCACCCCCTACGGAGGTAAGTACCTCCGGAAGCAGGCAGTCCCCGGATCCGAAAATAATGGGGTTCAGATTCGGAGACCCCTTGCTTCAATCCTGTATATAAAAAAAGGAAAACAATTCAGAAGAAAAAAAAAAACTGGCTTGGATTCCCTCTTTAAATTTATAGTGAATGTCCAAACTCCAGCTGACCGAAAAATGTCCCAAATTTAAAGAATGTTTGGCCTGTTTTTTATGTTTGTTTTTTTTAGTCTTGTATCAAGCTGGTGTGAATAGAAAATGCACAGAGGTGTGAGAAGGAGGAGGCAGTGTAAGAAAGGCAGATCTTGTTTTGCAGCGGAGGTCCTCAAAAATGACTTGTTTTAAAATGTATAATCTGATCATCACATTCACAATGTCACTAGTCAGGCGCTGCCTGGGCAAACAGCAACTGGCAAGGAGCGCTGCTCTTTCCAATACAAACCGAGCACCGTCCGTTCCAACCGAGGAGATGGGAGTCTGATCAGCATGCTATTGATTGCGGATATATTGATTTATATTCTTTATACCCTCTCTCTATACTTACCCTTTGCTGTTATCCTGTCTTTTCTCCCTGGCTGTCAAAATGGAGCTTTAGATAGAAGCAGCTAGGAGACTACTGTCAAGGGAGCTACTAAGTATCTATTGAGACAGACTCAGAAAGTCTGGTTGTGGTTTAACAGTAATTCCTTTCACTAATTGAGCAAGACACTATTACTTTTTGGAGCTCTGCCTGATCCCTCCTCAACAGACCCACTGATTGTTGGCAATATAAAAAGAGGCTAACGTCCTCTTTTGCTGTATACAGTCTGTCTACTACCTCATATACAGCGACTTTTGCACTTTATATTTACTTTTATTACCTGCTGCTAACACAAGGTTTTATTACGAGTTCCAGCTAACACCAGGCTTTTAGTATTTTGTTCTTTTTGTTTTGTGTTGTTTCCATTATTTTTCACACAATTATTTTAATAGTTATTATTAACATTTGTTTTAACTTAACCACCATTTCAAATTGGTAACTAGTAACAAGGTTATTGAGTGCAATTAGAGCAGTGATCTTGTTCTTTTGTACTTACTAATCCCTATGTACTGTATCTGATAAGAGTTGGTATAGTTTAAGAAAAATATCAGTCATTTTGATATATTAATGCTGGGGTGCGCAAACTTCTTGAGTTGCGGCCCCCCTGCCCGGGAGCCGCAGCATTCGCTCCCCTCTCTCCAAATGGCTCGGCGTTAAATGACATAGCGGGTCATGTGAGGTTACGTGACCCTGCGCGTTTTGCCATGACGACGCCGAAGACCCAGCTGGCGACAGGTAAGTGAGTTACTGAGGCCTCACGCCTCCCCCGGCATTTAATTTAAATGCCGTGGGGATGAGCGCAAGGCCTCTGTAACCGTCTGCCCCCAGAAATGTTCCCGCCCCCCAGTTTGCGCAACGCTGTGTTAATGCACGTTAGAAGTTTCTTACTGTATGAATCAAACATTTAATTTATTGCATCAAACGTTATTTGGCTGCTATCCAGCCATTTAATGCTGAATAACACTACATGCATATTCTATAGATAATCTATAAAGTACTATTACATCCAAAGTTATGTTTCAGCTTAATGCACTTAACAGAAACATGGCATTATTCCACATCTTCTACATTTACCACAGTTTCCAACAATACACATAATCAGATTGTCAGAGAAAACATCAAGTCACAGCATTTTTTAGTGTTTAATGCATTGATTAACTCATACAAAGAAAGCAAAATGACCTTTTAAAAAAAAAAAAAACACAAGCAGCTATTATTTTCTCTATAGGAAAAAAATGCTTCCTTGGCAATTTGTGGATTAACATTTACATATTTCCTTCTACCAACATTTCCCATGTTACATGCCACACAAATGGAGATTTAATCTTTTTATATTATTTGTGATATTTTTTTTTTTTAACTTGTGAGTTTCCCCTTAAATAGATTAGCTGCGTTATTCCATGCTAATATCTCATTCTTTGGGTGCCTAATTACTCAAACTTGGAGGACAGTAGGGAGAAGTTTGCTATTCAGAGAATGGCATTACTGTGTTTTTTTGTTTTTTTTAATGATTCAAACATACTGTATCAGGAGGGTGCTTTTGGATTTATCATATTTCAAAAAAAATAAATTATTGAATGTATATCTCCTTTTCATATCCATATGGTTATGTCACAATACAATGGTGACCACAACAACAAAAAAACTACTTGTGAGGGTATATCCTAATGGCTGGCCAACTCTTTAACAAATGTTTTGCCTAAAGACATATATTGTTACAGTATAAAAACCGAAGATTGTTTTAGATTTTAGCCTGATTTTTATACACATTATGTGTTGTTACTTTTCGCTTCCTCTGATAAGTGAACATTATATTTGGAATAAAGTCTAAGGCCCGGGCCATAGAGGTGTGGGGAGAGCGGAGGCGCGCTAACGCTGAGGCTCGCCTGCTTCAGTCAGCGCGATTGCACGGACTTGCCAGCGTGCGCGAAGGGAGCTGGGGGGAGGTGGTTGGAGGCGGGGCAGTGATGTCGCTGGGCCAATCGCCCGCGACGCACTGACGTCAATGTCACGGCGCCGACATCACGGCGCCGTGACGTTGAGGCTGCTGTGCTGTGATTGGAGGTTTTCAGCCGACAGTGCGCTGAAAAACAGCTTGGCGCTCGGCTGAAACCTTGCTGAAACCTCCAACTCGTCAGCACGCCTGCGGACGCTCGCGTGAGCCCCCTCTCAAGGCATCCTCATTGAGGATGCAGGGGCTCAGCGCGGAGCGTCCGCACGCCTCAGCACGGCCTGTCCGTCTATGGACTCGGCCTTAGGAGAACCAAGAGGAAGATCAGATTTATTTTCTAAGAACTGGGAGTGAAAGGAGAAATCCACACTAACTATCGTCCATTTTTACCGGATTGGAAGGGACCTCCAGAGCTGAACCTCACTATTTTCATGTCAGAATACTCTCTGGTTTCTGAGATACTTATTGGTGACGTTACTGGTATTACTTCTTGTTTTTTAAAGGGGCATTAAATAGCCATCCAATAGGAAGCCACAACCGATTTGTATTTTAGCTTCCTATTGGCCTGATATTTGGCAGCCATTATGTTTACCCTGAGGGAGATTTTCACCGGGTAACTTCACCAGCAAGTATATCAGAAAGTGTTAAAGTGAAGGCGATAATTCATTATATTATTCAGTTTGCACAGTCACAAAAAATGCGTACTTCTATATATTTTTTTAATGTCATATTTGAAAGAAATCTACATTTTCACAAAAGTTGATGCCAAAGGTGCTCTCAAAGGCACAGCTCTGCACTGGAAGAGAAGCCAGTAACGTCATCAGCGGGCGTCCCACGAGGCGCAGCGGCGTGCTGTCGGCGTTGGGCAGCGGAGACACCAATGGAGACTGCTGTACTCGATCTCGGGACTCGTGTGTGGAAATTCACACTGTAGACATACCATCTCATCGTCCAGAAACGGAGTGAGTGCACTCCACGGATCCAGAGGGCCCTCCTGCCTGGTCTGATGATCGCTGGTCTTCTGTTTCTCCCTCTACATTGGGTGAAGAGTGACGATTCCAGCTGTCCCCCTGTGTGGTAACCCCACTTATCCACTGTCTGATTTTATATACTCTGATGTACGCAGAATTTATTATCTTTTAGTAAAATTAACTTTTTATATTGTACTTCACTATGAGCTTTGTGCGCCTTGTTCTTGTTTCTACAGATCGATAAAAGGCTGCTAACCTTTAGTACGCATTTACTCCCGTTCATATGAATGGGACTAAAGCCATGCACTGGAGTAAAAAAAGTGCTACAGCTTTGCATCCTTTTGTGGATCTGGACTGAAGATATTTATCATTGTTGCCTTTTGTCAAAGATTCATATATTTATTACTTTGTGGTGAATTTCCAAAATGTACCTAATTTGTGCACCAGGCCTAATTTGTGAACATGGGCAAAAACGTTTGCACATCTCTAAAAGGGTGCACCCCCACCAAGTAATTTGTTGCTGACATCACGTATATAAAAAAAATAAAAAATCATTTTACTGTATTCTCCCACTGGGCTTAGCCTGAAGAAAGTCCTCATTTAACCTTTTTTTCCTAGCACTTCAAGAAACAGACACATAGCAGAGTGCCACTTCTCAGTGGTAATTTAATGCTGTAAAGGAATATTCACTATGCACTCCAATGGATTGCTTCCGAAATTCAGTAACTTTAATCTAAACAAAGAACTTGTGAATGATGGTGTTTAGAATAAGCGAAAATAACACAATTACTCTTCCCAGGACCGGAAATCTTAATGTTGTACTAGCCAGCCAGGACAGGCAATAAATAAACACTTTTCCCCATCCCCATTTGAAACATTACATACAGTACAAATAAAATGTGGACTTGCCGAAGGCTGGACAAGATGGCGACTGCACTTTAATTCTTTATAGTGCCTGTTCACAATCGGTGACCATTTGTGCTGAGCAGAAGTTGCTTTTTCTTTCATTTGCAGTGCCGTCTGTCTGCTACGGCCTGATATGTTTTTAAGTTTTCTTGTAGATTACTTTGGAGTTTTTTTGCCCCGGAAGTCCTTCAAGCATATTTTCCTGACTAGGCCTTTCGGAACAGAGGGAATACCCCAAAAAGCTGTACCCTATTCACTCTTCCCTTATATCTCTACCCTTCACTCCCTTCTTTTTCTCCCATCTTGACGTCTTAAAAGGCGGCACTCCTGTGGTCTTGAATCTTGTGTGAAAATGTATTTAGGAGAGATCAACGTTTCAGTCTCTGTTTGCATTTTTGTCAGGATCCAGAGCGAAGATACAATGCACCTTGTATAACTAGCTAGTCCCAGGCGCAACAGCAGAAAAAAAATGGCGCCAAACAAAGTGTTAGTTGCTAAACAACCATATTAAAAACAAAGTTAACTAAAGGAAAACCAAAAGCTGTTGGCAAAAAAAAGGGGAGGGGTGAACACCAGTGATGTCAATAACTTAATTGTTACTCCTCTGGAGTACTGAAAATGTAAATAAAGTGGTGTTATTAATTGAAATTTGCTTCTTAAGCAATATTCACTTTTCGACATTGATCTGTGGAGCTTGTCTGATCTATAGAAAACCTAACCACATTATATGGCTGCTACGATCAATAATATATTAGTATTATGTCAAAAGAGGAAATATATCACGCTGTATAAATATCTACGCGCGGCGGATCTGATCAGCTATTGATCTAATTAACAATAAATTGAAGTATTATCAGTATTTTATGCAAAATGCTCTATGCAAACTTTTTGTAACAAGTAGCTTGATATCAGATCAAAAATATATCATTCTCAATAGTTTTGTTACAAAAAAATGGGCAAACAAAAGTAGGGTAGAACCGATACTTTTAATGGCTAAACCAGCGGTGTGCAAAGTGGGGGGATTTTTTTGGGGAGGCACGGGCACTTGCAGAGGTCCCGCGCTCTTCCCTGAGGCATTAACATAAAATGCTGGGGGGATCGAGTGAGGCCTCTGCAATATACTTACCGGGGTTCAGACCCATTGGTGTGACGTGTCGCCATGGCAATGTGGTGTCTTTTGACGCAGCGGTGTCATGCGGAGTGATGTCACACGGCCGTCTCCATTCTAACGGGGCTGCTGAGCGAGGTGAGGGGGGCACGAAAGTGAGGGGGAGCAGGCAGGGGGGGGGGGCGCAGCTCCAAAAGTTTTTGTGCTCCCCTGGGCTAAACCATGGTTAAAAAAGAGTGCAAGCTTTCGGGACCACAAAGGTGCAATCAGGCATATATATATTTTTTTTTAATTAAGCTGAAATAGCATGTTATATTTATACAGGAATGACATCCTAGTAAGTCTGTATATGCAGATGTAAACGAGTGTGATACACAGAGTAACATTGAAATGCAAAAAAGCAAATGCAAATTGGCCAGGGTAAGGCTGTGAGGTGTCAGGGCAGATGCAAAAAAAGGAAATTAAAGTGCAAGCCTTGGTACGGCTTCTTGGCGCTGAATTCTCAAAACCCGCATTCCCTGCAGCATTCCTAACAGCCCGCCATGCCTGTCTTTCTGAACCTCTTGCTGTGAGCTACCACCACATCGCTTTTGGTGTCAACGGCGCTTGCCCCGCTAACCAAGCTCCTCAGATGATGCTCTCTGAGATCCTCTAGACCGCCACCACACAAGGGGGCTGGCTACTGCTGTCGCCAACGCCATATCCAGTTCGTCCCTGATCGCCATCCGTGGCTGCTCATCACTAGCCACATGCTGAGCTCCTAAGCATCTCCGTAACCCGCCCCCAACATCTCAGCTTTGCTCAGAATATCACAGTTCCTATAGAATTCAATGGCAATGCTGATGAAGTATATAAAGATATGTCCAAACATGCCACACAGAGACAAAATAATTCTATAGCTGTAGGTTTTTCTGTGGGATACTTTTATTTTCTTGAGGCAACCGTTTACTACATTCATATAGGTATGTGTAATGTATAGATGTAGCCCGACTTACAGTAGTTTCAATTTGACTTGGCTTCTGAAGATTTGCTCATTAGATGGGTGCAAATAAATAAATATATATATATATATATATATATATATATATATATATATATATATATATATATATATATAGCAACTGTAAATATTCCTGTATATTCATTTGCATGTCTTAGATAGGTCACCATTATCACCTAGCAAACAGCACTTCCACTGCAGCAAGGGATTCTGGGAAATGACATGCAAATGAGCACACAGTGCCACTTTTTTTATCTCATGCTCACATTACATGAGCAACCCCTATCTCAAATAGTCCACGGTCCGGTTCTTTTCTCAATTTAACCAGAGACCATAGAAAGCAACTTTCACTGCATCATTTCAGTTGGTTACATCGTTCAGGCATATAGAATTTAGTTATAGAGTGGAGAATCTTTAGCTTGCTTGGATGTTAAATGATTCTGAATTCTATAAATCTAAATGCACTCTTTATACATTTCAACAATAAATGTTTCTCTCACTGTCGACCAAAGTATTCTTAGTTAATGATCAACATTAGAACACTGTTTCTTACTTTAAACTTTGATTTAGAAGACCCTCTTTGTTCTGTTACTAAGTAACTTCAGAATAATCCTATGGCCCTTTTAAGACCCATCCCTATTGTATTGTCTTTTAACACTATTTAACCTTTGATTTCAAACTCTTGACCATATACTATTCAACACAGCAGACATTAAACAGAACAGATTTCTTAAATCACATAAAGCATGTCTACACCTGCCTGTCTTCAGACTTATTTAACATCTTATCTTTGCAGAGGCAGCTTGTAATTTTCCAATATAATTTCTAACTTGATACTAAATTACTTATTTTAACTAGTTACATGCTGAGTATATATGTATATAGAGAATATAGCATAATTAATATTTAGGCTTCAAATCATCTTCGGTTTCTCCTTTCTCAACTGCCAGTTACATTCGCTTTCTCGGTGGTTTCCAGTAAACCTTTTTTGGAATTGGAATTTTAATATATAAATATGTACGAGTTGGCTATTTAATTAATCTCCAATTATGTGATAGGTTAAACATTGTTTGATTTTTATTTTTCTTTGTTACATTTTGTTACAAAATAAAGGGTGCTAAAGTGAAGCAACTAACAATAACAAGTGATTATTAAATTATAATCTGTGTAAAGGTGACCTCAAACAAAAAGATTTGCGGGTCCTTGAAGAAAATTGGTGTTCTGCAGCCAGAGTAATAGGGGATCTCGATTCCCCTATAAACAAATTGGCAAATAGGAAAAAACTTTGGCGCATAAACCCAATTATCTCTGACGAATGCAGAGCCGTCTGTGGCGAGGTGCCTAGGGATGAAGCATTCAAAAGTATATAAAGTATGAAATACGCATTTATTAAAAAATACACAATCAACAATAAAAATATCTAGAATAGTACTTGATTCCTGAACCTTACATGAGCTGAATGATATATATCAATATTATGATCTAATATACATCCTACTTAGTATATACAAATATCCTTAATCCATAGTGACAAGAGGTTAATGTTGTGTAGATAAGTAGGTAGGGTCTTGAGACTCCAACAGGGGGTCCCTAAATAACTTCAATAGTTGGTCGAATAAAGCGCTTTATTATAATTCCTGAAACTGAAGCAATCAGAGTATCATCTATCTCTCTGATTAGAGTTGGGTTCCTCCTTGTTGGTATATAACTACACAAATGGTAGGTACTGTATATGCCCAAATCAATTTTAAAAGTGATATCGTAAAAAATACGTAAACACCCTGTAGGTGTAATGCATAGGAAATATATCTGCACGTAGCTCGCTGGATATACTAGCATATGAAAAAGTCCTCTTAGCACAAAGTTGTCCTTGTATTTACCTTGACTTCTATTCAGTGCGTTATCCCAGCGTGTAGGTTTTTCCTTTACTTAATGTAACACCGCCGTTGCCTGTCGGCCTGTGGGCTTCACGGCTTGCCCGGTCTAACGTGGGTTAGATTTGTGGGGTGGGTGCTAATGATGGAAAATGCAGGGTACCTGTGCTATGCTGGCAAAGGTGATTCTCCATGGTATCCGCATTGCAGCTGGAACCTAGTGCACCGGTTCTCTCCTCCCCAGTCTGTCGCCGTAACCGTCCATCCAGGACTGCGCACACATGTCTTGCGTGATTATATTTGCTCTAGGGAACAAATCAGTATAGAAAAGTAATGGGTGCTCCAATAGTCCTGGAATATTGTATTATATTCATCAATGGTATGAAAACAGAAAAGACTCCGTGATGGAGTGGGTAAACTACTGGGTGAGTGAATTAAACCACTGAAAACATCAGTCTCCTGAAGGCAACAGAAAAAATGATGTAAAACACACTTCGCTGTACCTCATTGGAAATGACTGTATGATAAAGTCCAGAAATCACCCCAGATTGTAGTGCTGATGATGATCCATTGTAATAGAAAATAAATCTTTGAAGATCTTACCCACTCCTAGAGCCTACTGGATTCCTGGGGTCGTGTCCAGCCGCTGATTAAGTTCCAAACGATCCAAGAAAATGCAAAAGAATGCAAAGAGGGTGTTTACCTCCTTGTTTGTCATGTCTGATTGACAATAAACTTATTTTTTCATTTTTGTACACCTGTGTCCCTGGGAAGTGCGCTGCTTTGTGCATTCTTTTGCATTTTCTTGGATCTTTAGGGAACACACACTGCTGTGGGAAGCCACGGATACCTGTGCATATGTATAGAGGACGTTCCTCCTCGGGGTTCTTCACTCCTGTAATGCAGTGCAGCGAGAACTGCTGTTCCTCGTGTCCCAGTCAGCCTCTGTCCATCCGGGTTACTCTTCCTCCAACTCCGTATCCACAGGTGATGTTCTGTCAGGATTCAAAGTTTGTCGCCAGGACAGAGGATGTGTATCTGATTAGGATTTGAGCCCAGTGGTTCAGGATCTTCACCCTATGCATTTCACCTGTATGCAGGCTTCCTCGGTTCTTGTTACATTTCAGTCTAACAGTCTACACTACAAATGTCATTTTCTTCACCACTGATTACTGTCTCCTAAACCTGCAAACTGTGTTACACTGAAAACCCCAGATTGTTAATGAAAGCTATAGAGCATTGTAGTGTCTTATATAGCCCAATTAGGGACCGCATTCAAAAAGGGAAAGACTGGCTAGGTGGGCAAAGGGAATATTGCCGCCCCGGCCAGTCGGAATTAAGAATTTTGGGCCAGTGGAGAGGAGAGAAGCATCTCTGTACAGCAGTTCTCCTACTTCGGCCATTAGATGGCGCTGCAGAGCTCACTTCACAGTTTCTATTCTTCCAGACTGGCTCCTCCTGTACAATGGGAAGGTGTGTGTGTGGTAATATGTGTGTGTGTGCGCATATCTATTGTATATATGGTGTGTGTGTGTGTGTGTGTATAGATGTAAATATATGTGAGTGTCTTTCTGTTACGGGAGACCAGGACTAATACCAGGGATCAATATCACCAGACAGAAACACAAGAGTTTATAAAATTAATTTATTGGAAAACAGTAATCCACGACAATACATATACAGGTAGCCGTCGCTATCCAACGTTTCACTTTACAACGAATGGCATATCCAACGCTTTACAATGCAACCCTATGGGCCGTTTTTTGACGCCGGAATGCGTTATCCAACGCTCACCGCCACTGATTAACATGGGACTCACTTTACAACGGTTTCACTATCCAACGCTACTTCCAGAGCGGATTGCGTTGGATAACCGAGTACTGCCTGTCACAGACAACATACCCAGCTGGGGAATACTGGGGTAACCTATAGTCCTAGGCGCAGGGAACTCCCTAGAGAAATTTTCCCTGATCTTCCCCTGTAATGTCCTTTGAACTGGACTCCAGGCCTGGCACCAGCACAGGAGTGGACACTGTAGCTTCCCATAGGCTTGGATCATACTGTGTGCGATGGCACTTAGCACGCGCACAGCACAAATGGAAGGATCCCTTTGAGGCCGCTCCTAGAGCGCACGCACGACAGAGTGCGATGGTGCGACTGCATTTTGAAAAGACAAAAAAAGTATTTTCAAGCAGCGGCCGCATCATGTGAGCGGTTCAGCCAATTACGGTGAACCAGCATAGCCATGCCCCCGCCACGCCCCCTCATCAGCACTATGAGCAAGGATCACTTGTGCTGCAGCCATGCGGCATGGCAGGAGCTCACACTCGCTAGCAAGCGGAGGGAATGAGCTCTGCCTTAGTTACAGCAAACTTTGCAACTCTTCTGGCTCTGAAGTGAGCTGAATTGAACTGGCTACGTGCCCAGCCCATGGTTGCTGGTTAGAAATGCAACATAAAAAGAGTTACATGGAAAGGTCGCAGACAGTTTTTGCAACTTTCCAACTGAAAATAAAGTTGAGCCCTCGTTCCTGTAGTGCTGGAACCAGGTTTAGAAGGCAGATATACATACATATATGATATAATGCAACTGTATTATTGACTGGTAGGGGTATTACAGGGCTTAATCTTAATTAACAGCAGCCATACTGTATTTACACCTACCATCACAGTGTATGTATATGTAATGTGTGAGTGTGTGCGTGCGCATGCGTGTGTATATATGTATGTGTGTGAGTGTGTGTATGTATATGTTACATACTTTGCAGCACGCACAGAATAGCTTGTTTGGGTGCACCTGAAAGTGGATTGGAGTGGCAAAAAGTAGAAGCAATTCAGGCAATCACACAGTTTGAAAAATACAGGAGGGCCCCTTGGCATGCGGCGGGTTCCGTTCTAAGGGCCGGCCGGAAAGCGGAACTGACGATTGTCGGCGTGTGTGGATGCGTAGACAGTCAATTCCCCTCTTCTGCGCATGCGCAACCTCCGTTCGGCATGTGTGCAAACTTCGTTCCACGCATGTGCAACCTCTGCACCCCCCATTCTGCGCATGCGCGACCTCGAAATTCCCCGTTCTGCGCATGCACAGACATGGCGGCCCCCTTCTTGGTACTGCTGGATCGCCAAGAAGCGGGGCACTGCAGTATGCAAAACAGTAATTTATTAAATGAAAGCTTCGGCTTTTACGGCTTTCTTGAGAAAGACTTATCAGTAAGTCGAAAAATGTATATGTATGTATATATACACATACAGTTGTGAACAGAAGAAAGAAAAGCTCCCTATTATGTCGCACTAGAGAAAACACCCTTGTCTGTATTAAAATAATGTTATTAATAAACTGATTAAAATATAATTGCAGTGGAGTATACAATGAACCAAAATATTAAAACAAATTAAAAGTGAAGGCGGCGTCTGTGTGCTAAATCTAGACGGCAGTGTAAATGAGGGAAATAGCTATTGAACACTATCACATCCCACAGTTATGCTATTGAATTAGCCGTGGTAATAGCTATTCCAATACAATTTTAGGTCGTCAGATATCTAATCCTATATGACTAAGAGTGTTTATGGTTGTAGAGGGCTACTAGCTCTGTATTTCTATATAAGTGTTTGTATGTGAGGTAATAATTGGACTAATGTGAGATCTACCTCAACTATAAATTAGTCTGTACCTCTATGTACACATACACTATATCACCAGACCACCAGGTGCAGAGATAACTGAACAAAAAAGTAATAGTGCGCAAAACTAAATCGTGACGTGATAAGTGAAGGATATGTGAAATAAATAAATAAATAACTTAACCTAGGATTGAGCGTCTGCAGCTGTGATGGAATGGGGGGGGCTCAGGATCCCCCTGGAGCTAGCAAATGGATACAAAAAAGACACAGCGCACAACGCTCATAGTGCATTACAAAATATTATTGACATATATAATAAATGGGTGAGTAATGTGCGTACATCAAATACTATAATAACGAGCAGTTTCGGGATATTTTACCCAACGCCTCCGGAGACCAGAATAGGTGTCCTTGCAGGAGTGATGCTGCTGTCCTCGATATTGCAGGGTCCTATTGAAATTGGTGCACAACCTCTGCTGTTCCTTGCTCCCCTAAGCACAGGTAGGCTGGGAGATGCTGATTCCTGCAGTGCTTGTGATGAAGGTCCCTGATGAAGAAACGTTCCGTTTCGAAACGCATAGGACAAGGTTTACTAGTGTTCTAGCCTCATACTAGCACCCCAGTGCGCGACTTTGACTGTTTGTGAGCGGCGCCGAAATCCCCGTGGTGACGTCACGATCCAGGAAGCGCTTCACACGGAGGAGAGTGCTGGCGCCCAGCTGATGCCAAAGACTGCCCTGCTGAAGCACTGCAGGAATCAGCATCTCCCAGCCTACCTGTGCTTAGGGGAGCAAGGAACAGCAGAGGTTGTGCACCAATTTCAATAGGACCCTGCAATATCGAGGACAGCAGCATCACTCCTGCAAGGACACCTATTCTGGTCTCCGGAGGCGTTGGGTAAAATATCCCGAAACTGCTCGTTATTATTGTATTTGATGTACGCACATTACTCACCCATTTATTATATATGTCAATAATATTTTGTAATGCACTATGAGCGTTGTGCGCTGTGTCTTTTTTGTATCCATTTGCAGAGATAACAGCCTGTAGGTCTGTTATGGTGAACCACTTGACATACACTGGCAAGTTACTCCTATGATTGGAGTTTAAATCACATATCCCACTTGAGCCATAATAGTAGAATCTAACACTCAAAGTACAAGGAAATAGGATTTAGTCAGAGCGTTGTGCTTCCCACGGTGAAGGCTCCGAAACGCTCTGAGAGGAATGAAGCACCAGACCTCTCCGACTAGCCTGCGCACCAGGTAGTAGCGCTAAGCGTGCCCAACATATGTTTCACCTATGTGGCTTCATCGGGGGCTTAGCGCTACTACTTTTTGGAGTTGTGCGGGGTACACATTGACCCCTTTTTGGGGTTACCCTTCTGTGTTCTATATACACATACATACACAATGCATGTATACTACAGTATGTGTGTATATACTGTATGTGTGTGTATGTGTGTGTATGTGTGTATATATATACACACACACACTGTGTATATGTCAAAGGTGCATGTAACAAACATTATTACTCTGGCTGGTGTGTTGCAGCGGAACTAACGTGTTATCCCACCCATTGTAACGTAGCAACTGATGCAATAATGTGGGATACATCTGTATGTATATGGGAAATATATGTTGTGTGTGTGTATATTTATATAATACATGCATAGTATGTGTGGTGCACGGTACATGAGTGATGTGTGCGCATCTGTGTATAGTGCGTGTATCTGGTGTGCGCAAACCTGTGTATCTGGTGTAGGCCGCCTGGTTCTTAGGACAGTTTCTACTACCGTACAACTGTAAGTATATTTGGAGCACATTTTAGAGGAAAAGCTACAAAGTATTATATGCACTGTAGATTAAATTGAGACATGCTAATGTTTGACAAACTCAAACTGCAGGTGCATGAAATAACATTGCATAATTGTTGGGTCATTGATTGCAGCTATATATTATCTTAAACAATGAGCTCATTAAAGCTTTTAAAGGCTGCCTGAATAACATGAAATGTGTATTAAAAGTGAATAGAAAGTGTAATAGTAGAAAGGAAATTGATTAGCACCAATTCAAAGAAGGTTAACACAGTTAAGCAAATTGAATGCACACAATGGAATCTCTATGCAAAAGTTGAAACAATATTTCTCGGGTGTACAATTGAGATAGCAGAGCCCTGATGGGTTGAAATAGAGCTTTTATGCAACGTGAAAGACACAGAACAAAGGCACTTCTACAATTTATGATTTGTTTAACTTCATTTATCAATTAGAGATAACACAAATTAGTGTAAAGCTTTCTCTCACATTAAACAGAAGTACTGATAACACAAATGTATTTAAATGTGGTATAGGTGGTATAAAGACTGAATTGGTGTGACATGGTGCATGTGTAAATTCATTTAATTACTTGCATATCTTAGACATAAATTAAAATGTCATCACCTTAGGCATTTGCCCCTTAAAGCTGCAGAGCAAGCAATATCCTACATGTGTGTTTTTTTTAATTTATTTTTTAAATCAGTTCTGTACTATGAGAAAATACTTATTGCATTTTTTAAAACAACTCTGAATTACATTTTTAATGTATTATAACGTAACAAGCCTTTTTTGTTTCTATAGCAACCATTTACAAAGTCTCAGATACTGAGTCAATACAGGCATACCCCGGTTTAAGGACACTCACTTTAAGTACACTCGCGAGTAAGGACATATCTCCCAATAGGCAAGCGGCAGCTCACGCATGCGCCTGTCAGCACATCCTGAACAGCAATACAGGCTCCCTACCTGTACCGAAGCTGTGCGCATGCGGGGAGACTATAGAGCCTGTTACAAATGCGTTATTTACATCAGTTATGCACGTATATGACGATTGCAGTACAGTACATGCATTGATAAGTGGGAAAAAGTTAGTGCTTCACTTTAAGTACATTTTCGCTTTACATACATGCTCCGGTCCCATTGTGTACGTTAATGCGGGGTATGCCTGTAGACTGCAGTGCTTTTTTTGTTTGTTTTTGACAACAAGCATTTCTTGTTCACCATGACAAAATAAAACAGGATTATAATATTTATATATGCATATTTGCAAATGTTTGGGTCTTGCTGATAGAATTCCATGTGGCCTGCTGTATGTACTATATAAAGCGTTGTTAAAAGCAATTGTGTCGTACAAGGGACCACAGAAGAGTAACAAAATCATGTATCTCAGTGCACCAGTGTATTAAACTCATTTTGATGTGTTGTGTGGCTCGTGCATTCATTTTTTTTTTTAACTAAGAAACCAATGACTAGACAGGGTGTTTAGATGTGGCGTTTGGATGTTGGATACGTCAAAATTGTTTTTTTACCGGTAAAGACATATGCAAGTAAATAAAAACAATTCTTGACGTACACCAATCAAAGAATTCCCAAATTTGTGGTAAATGTAAGAACGTGAATAATGACATACCAACAAAGGCAGCTAATGATTTTAGGTTAAAAAAATATATATTATTTCAACATAGGCCTCCATGTAATCAATGCAGCGACTATTACTTCAAAATGTTTATAAAAAATAAGGAAACTTTCAGTTTATTAAGATATGGTTTAATATACTCGATGCTACTGCGTTGTATCAGACCTACCACTTTAATTACTAGAGCAAAACTCGTAGGTGGGAATGTACACATGCAAATAATTGACAAATTATTCAGCATCTGGTGAAGAGGGAAAACGGAAAAATGGGGGAGCATGGGATTAGGACAATACACAATACAGATGCAAACGATATAAAGCTGATAACGTTCTGATGTAGTGGTTTGGGGGGCCAAGTTTATAATAATATACTTACATGGCCATGTGTAAGCAAAAATCAAATAGATTTGGTATTTTTTCAGGATGGGTCCTGACTTCTCCAAACCCAGGTGTAATAATCAATAAGGTATAGGTAGTATGTTAATACATATGTACTCACACGGCCCAGTGTGAGTAATGGTAAAGGTTCTGGTATCTTTGTGGTTTACTCAACCCGTCCAAGCTCTTAGACTGGACGCAGGGGATGCTCTCCAACAGTACTCCAACAGGAAATCTCTCTCTAATTGCTTGAAGTCAGTGAGTGTCTCTCCCCGGTCCTGCAGTGAAAGGGGGGGGACAAGTGATGCACGATCTCAGTAAGGTTCTTTAAACAATGGCATTTATTAATAAAATACAAATAAACAAAGAACTCACATACACAATAAACTTCTGGCCTTCCCACGTAGCTCAGTCACGAGCCCCAACAGTAGGTAGTTCCGCCCCGCGTCCGGGGTGCAGAGAGATGACACTTCTCTGCTCTGCTATGGTTGCGGCTGTATGAACTGGCTACGGAAGCCTCCGTAGGACATAAACCATAGCAGAGCAGAGAAGTGTCATCTCTCTGCACCCCGGACGCGGGGCGGAACTACCTACTGTTGGGGCTCGTGACTGAGCTACGTGGGAAGGCCAGAAGTTTATTGTGTATGTGAGTTCTTTGTTTATTTGTATTTTATTAATAAATGCCATTGTTTAAAGAACCTTACTGAGATCGTGCATCACTTGTCCCCCCCTTTCACTGCAGGACCGGGGAGAGACACTCACTGACTTCAAGCAATTAGAGAGAGATTTCCTGTTGGAGTACTGTTGGAGAGCATCCCCTGCGTCCAGTCTAAGAGCTTGGACGGGTTGAGTAAACCACAAAGATACCAGAACCTTTACCTTTAACAACCTATCTGGAACAACCTACCAGAGACTCTCATATCCACCACCAGCTTAAGTTCTTTCAAATCTAAGGCTGTCTCACACTTTAATCTGGTCTGTAACTGTTTCATACGCTCATAATATATATTTTCTTTAACTGTGCATGCAATGTCTTGTATATAATGTATACCTTGTTCATTTATGTAACTGTATTTGTAACCATGTATTATTTTGTTTTACTCTGTGCCCAGGACATACTTGAAAACGAGAGGTAACTCTCAATGTATTACTTCCTGGCAAAATATTTTATAAATAAATAAATTTACTCACACTGGGCCGTGTGAGTACATATGTATTAACATACTACCTATACCTTATTGATTATTACACCTGGGTTTGGAGAAGTCAGGACCCATCCTGAAAAGATACCAAATCTATTTGATTTTTGCTTACACACGGCCGTGTAAGTATATTATTATAAACTTGGCCCCCCAAACCACTACCTCAGAACGTTATCAGCTTTATATCGTTTGCATCTGTATTGTGTATTGTCCTAATCCCATGCTCCCCCATTTTTCCGTTTTCCATGTTTGTATAAGGGCTCTGGATTATCCCTATTCTGGGGTTGACACAGACGGGACTTAAGGGTTGTCTCTAAGCACCTGAAAGAGACCAAATTTTAATGGCTATATTTTTCACTGTAAGCATTGTTCTGAGACTCAAGGTTAGCGCCTGGTTTTTCTTGTTCCCATCTGGTGAAGAGGGTCAAGGCCAGAACTTTTAACCATGGTGGGGGAGATTTTGTGTCCGTGGACCCTAATTGTTAAGCAAGTTGGGCAGGCCAAAACTGCATACTTGGTCCAAACTGTTGACATGGGGTAAGGGGTCTGGGCCTGAATTTTTCTTGGGTGGGCGTGGGGAACAGTTTCTGGGGCCCTAACTGTTCACTATGGGGTTATCTGTGGGACCTCATTGTTGAGTGGGGGTGGGCCCTACCTGGCGGCGAGGTAGAGACCCATCCAGGAGGCGGAAGTTGGGCTTAACCTCCGGCAGGTTGTTGTCCCGTCAGTTTCCCCCTATTAGCGACCTTGTAATTAGATACCACCGTCGTCTACTTATTACATTCTCTCAGATACAAGGCTGGGCAAAACCAGTGTAAAAATAGCACAGATTTATGAAAGAAAGCACATTGTTTTTCTTTAATAGGTCTGGTACTCTGCTGTACACAATTTTGCCACCGTTTTGAACCAGAAATATTGATTGGTTTTGTTTTGTTTAACCCCCTGTTTGATGCAAGCAACACACTCACACTGCCCCTGTTAGGTTTCTCTCCAGTATGCCATGGATATGTGACTCATGATGGACATGGGATCAGCCAATAACCTAGACTGTGAAAGAGGTGGGACTAAGGGGAGTGGAACCTTTAAGGGGAGTTGGCAGGGCATGTGGTGAGGGAGATCTGCACAAGCCTGAATGACTTCAGGCTCGATCAAGTGGGACTCGGGGCGGTCTTTGACCCGCCGAGAGAGAGCGGGCATTGACTGGAAGGAGGACAGCAGTGAAGCTCTGCAGTTCATCCCAGAAGCCTCCCGGAGAAGTGAGCACCGTCGGAGCGCTTATTGGAAATGTTATGTTGATGTGTTATAGTATGCATGTAGTGATCCTTTGTTGAGGGTCACAAGGTTCCCAAGTATCTCTTATTGCTATATAAAGCCGATTTATTTTACAACCGTTATTGTAGTTGTCTCCCATTGTCTGACCTAAAGCCACGTGTGGCATATCAGCCAAAACAAGGAGAGGACTCAGGTCCCCACCTCCGCAACTGGTATCTGGTGGATACAGTACATATATGAGGGGTTACAGTACATTTAATATCCTCTTTTTTTTTTTTTTGCATTAAAACTGTTTGCATATAAATGATTCAAACTGTTTAGCAGGGTAAAGAACAAGAAGTGCTTTTATGATAAATCACTCTAATAATTCAGCTTACATTTGTAAAATCATGTTTATGTTTAACCAAACTTGCAAAGTGCATGATTTCTTGTTAAACTTTGAAAGAAGTCAAGTCTATGAAGTTAAATAATATTTCCAGAAGTCAATGGGGAGACGCAAAGTTAAAATGAGGTAAAAAAAAAGTCAGTCTGTATGGCCAACACAAAAAGCACAATAGAACAAAGGTAACAGCATTCCCAAAAATAAAGTCGTTCTCTACTTACAAATCTCTTGCAAATGGTACAAGTATACTCCTTTATTATGAGAAATGGAGAGGTCCAACAGTACATGGACCTTTCATCAGATCCTGATGATTATGAAAGGTCAATATAGGACATCACAGCTGCCTCCATTGTTCCTAATAAATTAGTATACTTGTACCTTTTGCAAAACATTTGTAAGTGGCGCTCTACTTTATTTTGGGAGAATGCATTTTACCTTTGTCCTATTCTGGTAGTAAATAATAAATATGCACGTTAAAAACATTACACATGCAAATTTTGACATTAAAGTACTTTATATTGTCAAAAAAGTAGCATTAAATTCTTAAAATGCCACCAAAGTAATTTTGCCAACGAGCACGTTTTTTTTATATATATATATATATATATATATATATATATATATATATATATATATATATATATATACACAGATTGTGTATTAATTAACAAGTCCCTTAAACTTTCTTTGAATTATGTTGCTCTGATGTCTGGAATACGTTAAGATGTATGCATGTACAGCAATAATGTTTAACAACATATTCCCAATAAAGCTCATATTATATAGTGCGAGCGGTTATTAATATTACCCATTTACAGCGGTGAACATAGGCAATCTGGCATTATAAGTTGCATTTAAGAGCAGCTGTTCTGCTTATTATGATGCCATTTTGTATCCACGCGGAACACATTTAAAAGGCCATACAAAATGTAGTGCCGCAGGTTTTATTGATCTTCTTATATCCAGACTTACAGTATGTGTCCTTACACCGGGGCAACCGCGCGAGAAGCTC